>NW_015505738.1:426351-433851 GCF_001515645.1 Sinocyclocheilus grahami
AAATAAAAATTAAATTAAATTAAATTAAATTAAATTAAATTGAATTAAATTCAATTGAATTAAATTAAATTAAATTAAATTAAAGTTGCCAGGGCATTATTTCTAATTTTAATTTAGTTTAACTTGAAGTACTAAACTAAACTAAAATAAACAAAAATAAAACATTTCTGCTAGTTGCCAGGGCAATATTTCTAGTTTTAGTTTAGTTTAAGTTGAAGTACTAAAATAATATAATAAAATAAAATAAAAAAATAAAATAAAAAACTACAACTTAATACCTATAGAAATATTTTAAAAACAGTAAAAGTTAATAAAAATGACCAAAAAAAAATAAAAAATCAGAATTGCCACTTGAAAATAATACTCTTTCTTTTGAATTCAGTTCCTTAAAATGCATTTTTTTATGTTTTTTTTTTTTTTTGGCTTAATCTGCCTAGAACAGAAATATACTGCAAAATACAGCCCTGGGCACAGTAATAGAGTGGTACTATAGTAACAGGCCTGTGCTATCAGTGTGAAGTCAATGTACACATACACACTCATGGATCGGCTCATAGTGACGCAGAGAGGAGACACGCCAATGTGTGAGAGACATGCAGCTATTGAAATCAGTCAACAGACGGGAGGGAGGGGAAGACGCGCTTCATTCTGGTCCATGTGAAAAAAAAGTGTTTCATTTGTACGACGTGTTACTGACGACTCGCAAGAGTACAGTAGAACACAGACCAACCTACACACACTAGACCAACAGCATCTAAACACACACACTCACACTCACTCACACACACACACACACACACACACACACACACACACCCACTCACACAAGTGGTACTATAGTAACAGGCCTGTGCTATCAGTGTGAAGTCAATGTACACATACACACTCATGGATCGGCTCATAGTGACGCAGAGAGGAGACACGCCAATGTGTGAGAGACATGCAGCTATTGAAATCAGTCAACAGACGGGAGGGAGGGGAAGACGCGCTTCATTCTGGTCCATGTGAAAAAAAAGTGTTTCATTTGTACGACGTGTTACTGACGACTCGCAAGAGTACAGTAGAACACAGACCAACCTACACACACTAGACCAACAGCATCTAAACACACACACTCACACTCACTCACACACACACACACACAGGTTTGTTTTTATGGTTTATGGGGACTCTCCATAGGCGTAATGGTTTTTATACTGTACAAACCGTATATTCTATTGCCCTACACCAACCCTACCCCTAAACCTACCCCTCACAGGAGACTTTCTGCATTTTTAGATTTTCAAAAAAACTAATTCTGAATTATTTATAAGCCTTTTGAATTACAGGGAAACTGAAAATGTCCTCATAAATCACCTTCTCGTTGTAATACCTATGTCATACCCATGTTATTATACAAATCTGTGTCCTCATAAACCACATAAACATGCACACACTCTCTCACACACACACACACACACACACACACACACACACACGCTTTACCCTCCGCCCCCAGAGGTGCATGTTATCGCTCAGAGGTTTCACTTTGATGGTGTAAGTTATGCTTCATCTAAGCATCAAGGTTTTTAGGAGACAAAAATAGAGACAAATGAGTCAATAGTTGTCATACACTAACAGAGTGTTAAAATGAACATGGATACACTGTAAAATATATATATATTTTTTTATGAAGTTGTAAATCCAAACAAAGAGTACAACAAAATACTATTTTAGTCTTTCTACTTAAATTTTTTATGTATAATTCAGTGTTTACTTGCTGTGTCTTCGCGATTTCTGAGTGAAGGCTATATTTAATATAGCAATCTATTATAATATAATATATATGTTTTTCCTCTGTGGCAGCTTAGATCTTTTAGAAGAAATATTTGAGTTCATATTGAGATCTCTGACTTGGATTGTGCAAATCTGCAAAAAAAAATTATAAAGCAGAACTCATGCATTGTTTTGTATATTGGAGTACAACAATATATTTTAGTCTTTCTAACTCAAAAAATGTTTTAATTCAATGTTCTACGTGCCATTTCTTAGTAATTATTTGTGAAATGTACTAGCACTTTCTGAGAGACCATTGTCTTAAAGTAAATCCTACACCAGATCGTTTGCAGTGGAGCAGCTCAGATATTTGATGATACATATTTGAGTTCATATTGAGATCTCTGACTTAGATCATGCAAATCTGAGACTTACAAGAGACTTTTTCTCAAGAAAAAAAATCTTCTGAGGAGGAGATCATCAATCAGTTTTTGCGGAACTGTAAATAAAACAAGGATTATTGAAGAACATTTTACAGGAAAATACGATTTCAGTCTTTCTACTTTAAAATGTCATGTTTACTTCACTGCTACTTGCCATTTCGTTGTAATTACATAGTTATGAGTAAATCAGTGTTGAGAAGTGTTTGAGTTCATATTGAGCAAATCTGAGCACAAATTGAGTCCTGTATCATTACAGGATCATCTGACATCACAGGAGACTTTGTGTCAAGAAAGCAACTCAACAACTGAGACATTACAGCGATTTCAAGTGCGATGCATGCTTTCTACGGGACTCTTGACAAACTTCCAAGACTAAAAGAGTCTCGTCTCGCAGCGTGTGATGTGTTCGTTTCTAGAGAATAATCCACGATAAGGTCTTTGTGCCGTCTGAAAGAGCGGAAAGCAGCGACTGATGGCTATCTGAAAACAGACAGCAAACAATCCGACGTGAAATACCACCGTCACAAAAAGCCGCCAGATCTGATCTTCGGCGATACGATCCAGATCCGACTCTTTGTGCGTTTCGAAGCGCTTCGGGCCTGGAGTATCTGCTCTCATTATCGCAGGTTTGCGGTTCACACGAGTGAAGGTGAGCTTACAGGAGAGTGACCGCTGTGAAAGTGCGACACGTTCATCTGTGAATGAGAAGACATGGTGCTAACATATGTGACCCTGGAGCACAAAAGCAGTGTTAAGGTATATTTATAGCAATAGCCAACAATACATTGTATGGGTCAAAATTATACATTTTTATTTTATGCCAAAAATCATTAGGATATTAAGTAAAGATCATGTTCCATGAAGATATTTAGTACATTTCCTACCGTAAATATAGCAAAACTTTTGATTAGTAATATGCATTGCTAAGAACTTCGTCTGAACAACTTTAAAGATGATTTTCTCAATATTTAGATTTTTTTGCACCCTCAGATTCCAGATTTTCAAATAGTTGTATCTCGACCAAATATTGTTCTATCCTAACAAACCATACATCAATGGAAAGATATTTATTCAGTTTTCAGATGATGCATAAATCTCAAGTTCGAAATATTGACACTTAAGACTGGTTTTGTGGTCCAGGGTCACATATGTAATTAATTCAGCAGCCACACACATATACATGCATGCATGTGCGTAAACGCGATCTGGCCGAGCAGTCATCCGTTCTGCGGGCGAGGGACGGATAATCGGGCGTTCCTCGCGCACATCTGCCAAACATTGATAGCAGATGTCAGTCAGTGAACGAGAATTAAAAATGTAAGCATCACCAATTTCTGCTTATTTACTTGCTGGTAAATGAACTAGTATAATAGTGCTCGACAAATGCCAGCAAACCAGGCCGAGTAATTGCATGTCTCCCTCTTCTTCTTCTTCAGGGTTGAGGGTCCTGCTTTCTCGTGCCGTGTTTTAATTCGACAGCACGAAAGCAACACCGCAGCAAGCGTTGCATTTCTGTCTGTTTGCATCAGTTTTCGCCTGCATAATTCATTTAAATTAGAGCCGAAGCTTGGCTGAGTAATAAAAGTGAGTTGGGTTGCGCGACGGTGTAAATGAAATGTGAATATTTTACTGATGAAAATGCAGAAATGCTCTTACTCCACTTTCCTGCATTATAAATGGATGGCTTGACGAGCGAGGAATGCTTTATTGTCTTTTCTCGACGCACTAAAAGGCTCCGTCGTATAGGGATTGTTCTCACGGCCGCCGCCAGCAGCGCTGACAAACATCTTTTTCTGGCAGCGCTTCTGCAGACGGTCAAACTGGGCAGAACGAGCCGCTCGCGAATGCAATAAAACACAGACATCAAACAGAACAGCCACCCAGGACCTGTAGTGTGAAACACACACATGGAAAATAAGACAGGGCTCTGTTAAAACTCATCTGCCCTGAAGATGTAATAAAATTGACATATTGATTCCTTTGTATTTACGAATGCCTGTTTCATAAACTCCATTTCTAAAGCTTAGAGCTCCGTCATTTTCCCCCCAAATGGATCAATTATGTGCCCACGTAATCCAGTTACCTGTGAAATCCAGCAATACTCGCCTCTCTCTCTCTCTACACATTTAAAGGTGTGTGTGTGTGTGTGTATGTGTGTGTGTGTGTGTGTGCGTGCGTTTGTGTGTGTGTGTGTGTTCTGGGCTGCTGTCTGTCTATCACACACTGAACAGGAGCTCATGCAGGATTAGGATGAATTATGCTCACCTACATCTACTACGTTTGAAAAAGGCCCAGAAAATGAACTCAACACTAGCCTAGTTGTTTTAAAGCGTGCGTTTCTTCTCTTTGTTTGGGCTCTATAGTGTATGTTTGCTGATATACAGACACACACAGAATCTGGGCCTGCTGAAAGAAAGCTCAGAATGCATACAATTCAGAAAGTTCTACATACACTGTTGCACTAAATATTTGGGATATGTCTGATTAAAAATAAATACATTTGAAAAATGTCAAGACACCCTAAAACAAACATGAAAAAGCCTCATTCAGAAGTCTGTAAAAGGGTCTGTAAGATTTTTCTAATGTTGGTTGGTTTTTGAAGTCTCTTCTGCTCACCAAGGCTGCATTTATTTGATCAAAAATACAGTAAAATTGTGAAATATTTTTACAATTGAAAATAACTGTTTTCTATGTGAATATAGACAGCTGTATACATATACATATACAGCTGTATTTTCAGCATCATTCCTCCAGTCTTCAGTGTCACATGATCTTCAGAAATCAGTATAATATGCTGATCTGCTGCTCAAGAAACATTTCTGATTATTGCCCAATATTTTTGTGGAAACCGTGATACATTATATTTTTCAGTATTCACAGATGAATAGAAAGTTCAAAAGAACAGCATTTATTGAAATAGAAATCATTTAGAACATTATAAATGTATGTATGTATTGTCACTTTTGATCAGTTTAATGCATCATTGCTGAATAAAGCTATTAATTTCTTCTTCTTCAAAAAAAAATGCTTACAAACTTTTAAACAGTAGTGTATGTCAGTATGCCACCAATTACTTAATATTATGTTCGCAAAATTAAATCATAGAAAGAACCAAGCAAATCTGATGTTCTATGGAATTAAAGAAGCGATGTGCACTTTAGGAAATTACAATCAGAATGTTTTAATTGGCAGCCATAATAATAACAACAACTATTAAAAAAAAAAATCATAATAAAAATGATAATTCTGAAATAGTCAAAATATTGAGGATTGCTGCTTAAGAATCTGTGCAGTATAAAATATATTCTTTTTTTTTTTTTTTTGGAAAATCAATGCAGTGTTAGATTTAAGCAGAACACAGATGCACATTCTGTGCATATAAAACACTTTACTATTGTCTCGACAATCAGTGTCTTATTTTCTATGCATGGGAATCCACACATTGAGTTAAATAGTTTTCTCGCGATTGATTATGTAAATATATTCACCTCAGCTTGTCATGCAAAGCCTTGGCACTGTAAAGACAAGTCAGTTATTTCACATGGAGAAATGTTCGTAATTACATAGATTAATAAGAAATGATTCACGGATGAAACCAATGCATGGTCCGGATCTGGATAACTGGCTAACTGTGCAATAATAAAAAAGCATTCCTGCAATCTCAGTGACAGACCGGATCTACAAATATTGTCTAAATAATCACAAAATTAAAACAATTCACCTTCACATGCAAAACACAGGGCTCCTGCTGTATGCTACACCAAATCAACTCAACACTAAAGAGAAAGACATTCACACCAACATCCAGCTCAGTTACACAACACCGATGCATAACGTGTGTATGTGCGTGTGTGTGTGTGTGTGTGTGTGTGTGTGACAGCTGCAGTATGTTGGGCTCGTAAAGGGTCACTACGCTCTGGAATACCTGTCAGATCACACATGACCCAAGCAGTCGAGTGACTCCAAGAGCAATAGGATGAAATCATAATAAAGGGAAATTCTGGGAAGCTTGTGTGTGTGTGTGTGTGTGTCCGCTGTGTTTGGGGTCTTTGGAGATAAGGAGCCATGTGTGGGCTACATTTGACATGCTGAACAGAAGCAGTACCTTGAATCTCAGAACACAGCAAACACACAGCACTACAAACACACCCTGACACCCGCAGAAAAGCGGCGACACTTTGTCACACTGTGGCCGAGAAACACGGCGTAAACTGAGCGCGAGTGTGTGTGTGTGTGTGAGTGTACGTGTGTGTGTGTGTGTGTTTGTTTGTGTGTGTGTGTGTGTGTGTGTCTTTTAGGAAACTCTCTGGGCGAGAAATGAAAGAATGAAAATGCTAAAGTGTGTTGTTTTCTTTCTACTCTGACATTTTGCATTTTGTATTACAATGAAAAGACACATTTCACTCACTAAATAAGTATACGCATGAGTATATATCCATTCCTAAACATACAAGCGTTATTTAAAATGATTTACAGCGACTCCAAAAAGTATTCAGTCACTTCAGTCATGCTTAAAAATGATGTCTTTGTATTAGATACGCTGTCAAAAAAAAGTAAATCAAATAAAGATTACTAAAGTTTGTTTTACAAGAAAATACTATTTCAGTCTTTATAATAAAATTTCACATTTAATTCAATGATACAATTAATTGTAAAATGTACTACCGATTTTTGAGAGAAACTTATTTCTAACAATTTTATTTCAATGTACACTGTAAAAAAATATTTTTAGAAGTTGTTAAAAAATCCAAGATTATTTGAGTAAGTTTTACAAGCAAATACTACTTCAGTCTTTTTACTTTAAAATTTCACATTTAATTCAATGCATTGCTTGCCCTTTTGTGAAATTTACAAGTGACTTCTGAGTTAAAATGATTTCAAAGTAAATCCTACACCACTTTTTTTTCTCCAGTTTACAAAAGCAACTATATTTATTGTAAAGAAAGGCATAAAAACATCAGTTGATTAACTACGCAAGCATGCATTTTCATATTTGATATCTAATACAATGACATTTTAAGTGTCCAAATACTTTCTGCGCGACAAGATCAGACTCAGTAGCTGAAGTAACCAACTGGATGAAGCTCTCGGAGCAGCGATATAAATCTCTCTGTAATCAGCATCTCCATCTGACGAGTGCTTGAGTAATTAGAGCGGAGAGAGTTCAGATGTAAGTCTATCAGTGTGTTCCCAGACAGGCCAGAATCCACCGCTGCTGGATCGAGATGTCTTAGAAAGCGTGGTGGCGTTATTATGGTCTCCTCGCTGTAGACGGCAGATAAACATTCTCTTGATTGGCTGT
>NW_015505738.1:437774-467774 GCF_001515645.1 Sinocyclocheilus grahami
CACACACACACACTCACACACACACATACACATACACACATACACACACTCACTCACTCACACACACGCACACACATACACACACGGGCAGGTAAAGGCTCTGAAGCGCAGCCGCGGGGCTCGTCCTGTGGAAAGGCTGAGGACACGCTGTCTGTATGATTATCCCAGCGCTACCTGAGGAGGTGTTTGTTTGACATTTGTGTGTGACAGCGGCGAGACGTGGCTTTGACGGGCGCTGCAGCACAAGGCTTTATCCGCAGTCAGAGTCCATTAACCACAACACACACGCCAGCCCTCTGGACGAGGAAAACGAGTGTGTGTGAGTGTGTGTGTGTGTGTGTGTGTGTGTGTGTGTGCGTGTCTCCTTGGCACACTTTTACCTAAGGTTAAAGCAACAAGCCAGGACGGCAATTTCAACAATTTCCCGGGCCGTGCTGATGGTGAGATGATTAAAACACTAAATACAGAACCGATGTCAAAATCTCACACCTCAAATAAGCGGACTTCTCCTTTTCTGAAGGCTCATAAACAGATGAAGGCTGATATGATGGGTTAATAATCTTCATCTCTGCTATGAAAATAAATGAACTGAAATATGGAGGAGTGTGTGTGTGTGTGTGTGTGTGTTGGGTTCCTGATGTCATGATCAGATATCTACACATCTCTTATTGATTGCCTGACCTTGCCAGAAGAAAACCGACAATCATCAAAGAGAGAACAGCCTCTGTGTGTGTGTGTGTGTCTGTGTATGTGTGTGTGGCAGTGTGCGTGTGTGTGTGTGTGTGTGTGTGTGTGTGCTTTATATAGACAATTCTTGAAAGAGAGAGAAGTGGCTTTGGTGAGTAAAGAAAACATCGATTACTTGCCAGTTGGCTTGTAAGTTTATTAGAAACTGTGAAAATGCAGATGCAACAGTCTGATCCTCACTGATGTGAGCGATTCAAATCTACAGCGTCATCTTGGATGCACTTTTTCTCCAAACTTTGTGGAGTGACATGCAATCTTCCTCACATTAAACCAGCAAAACTAAAAAAAAATAAGCACATGAACTATGAAGTTATGTCACTCCAAAACACACTGGACATTAAACAAACACGTTGTGATCAGCACAGTCGAAAGAAACGTCATCCAGCAGCGAAACCTGAGCTCTCATCCTCTCAGAGCTGTGAAGCAGGGAGATAATAATAAATATGCTTTCCATTGATGTATGGTTTGTTAGGATCGGACAATATTTGGCTGAGATACAACTATTTGAAAATCTGGAATCTGAGGGTGCAAAAAAATCTAAATATTGAGAAAATCATCTTTAAAGTTGTTCAAATGAAGTCCTTAGCAACTCATACTACTAATCAAAAATTACGTTTTGATATATTTACAGTATGAAATTTACTAAATATCTTCATGGAACATGATCTTTACTTAATATCCTAATGATTTTTGGCATAAAAGAAAAATCAACAATTTTGACCCATACAATGTATTGTTGGCTATTGCTACAAATATACCCCAGCGACTTAACACTGCTTTTGTGCTGCAGGGTCACAAATAACAATTATCATTTTTTAAATATTACAAACAAATCTTTTTATATCTGACACACAAAATATGACTTCCAATATAACAAATTATTCATTTATATTGTATTTATTCAAATTATTTACTTTGTTATATTCACATAAAGCATTCATAAAAAAATAAATAAAATCCTAATAACCTAATTTACACTACTGTTCAAAAGTTTGGGGTCAGTACATTTTTTACATTAAGAATCTTATTCAGCAAGGATGCACTAAATTGATCAGAAGTGACAGTAAAGAAATGCCATTCTTTTCAATTTTCTGTTCATTTATGAATCATGAAAAACTGGATCAGAATTTCCACAAAAATATGAAGCAGCACAACTCTTTTCAACATTGATAATAATAATAAATGTTTCTTGAGCAGCAAATGATATTAGAATGATTTCAGAAGGATCATGTGACACTGAAGACTGACATGATGCTGAAAATGTAGCTTTCTAACACAGGAATAAATTATATTTTAAAATATATTCAAATATAAAAGTTATTTTAGATTGTAATAATATTTCACAATTTACCTCAGTTATTTTGCTCTCGACACCCACCCTCTTCTGCCTTTATTCCCTGTTTTTTCTCTTCTGTCTCTCTTCCCCCTTTTTATGTGAGCCTTTCTGAAGCTGAATGCAAATGCTGTGTGCTGGCAGAGAGAGAGAGAGAGAGGGCTGGGTTGTGATTAAGGAGAAAGGGCCGTGTTCTTTGTTCGGCCCTCGGGGGGTGTTTACCGGTGGAGACGCGGGGGATGTGATATGAAAGGCAGTCGGGGCAGCGGGGATGTGAGGGGAAGTGAAGGCACACCTAAGGCATTTCCACAGAGCTCTGGGTCTGACTCCCCCTCCCTCCGATAGGCCAACATATCTTCAGAGACGAGATCGCAGAAGAAGCACAACGATAAAACACAACTGGGAGCAGTGCAAAGTGAAATCGTGAATTTGTCACCTCAAGGAACTGAGAGGACCTTAAAAATGACATTCAAAGGCATATCTTAATGTAGCCGCTTTAAATAATTACTCTGACATGAATAAAACCCATGCATTTACAATCCATGGAATTTCCACATTTTCTTGTGGAAAAATATGTGGAGCTCTGTTGCAAGGATTTATAATGTGTTAAACGGAGCGGAGAGATCGTATTGGTGGAAGACGGCATTATCAAATTAGTTAAAATATGCAATAAACAATCACAAGGGGCGGAGCATGTGTATGTTTGTGACTGACAGGCACTTCAGCTGTGTGGAGATCTGCAGGCGCATCAGCAGGTACATATCAGGGTTGCATATTCAAGGGAAAAAAAAAAACAAAAAACGATGAGCTAAGAAAACTGGCTAAAAAAATGCATATTTAAGATTATTCTTTATTAAGGATTTATTTATAAAATTAATAAAGGATATTATTTCTATGTGAAAGTTCTGAATTGATTAAATATTGTCTCCTTTAAAAATGGCACTTTAAATGTGACAATTATGTGCTTCCGGGGAGATACATCCACGCATCCATGCACTGAAGACGTTTGAATCGAAGCGATCAAGTCAGTGCTAAAATAATCTTGCAAAAAAAAAAAAAAAATTCTGAAATGATAGAGACAGACTAATGCACCAGTTCACCTTACGCACATGTAAATGACACGTATTAGAGCTGACAATCAGCTGTGAGCGGCCCCGCTCCTCCCAAACACAGGAGGCAGAGGAGGGGCCATGCGGCGAGGGAGCCTCGCAGCATAATGGGGGCGCAGAAACAGTTTAGACGGGGCGGAATCTGCCATTGTTGGGGATGAAAGAATCGCCCCCTCCTAATTCAGCGACGACGGCTCAGCTGCCATAATCAAACACAGAGGCTTCTCCTCGCGCCACGCAGGAGCTTTTCCAAACCTGAAATGATGTAATCAATCTGGCTGAATGCACCACGAGGAGCACGTCTTTGTGCTGCAGGAAACCTGTGAAAATATGCATTTTAGGACACCCCACGGCCGTCAACTGCTCGGGAGGAAAGGGGCTCTTCCTGTAATCTCAGAGCACTGCATTTGTGAAAGACTTCCCATGCACGACAAACAGAAAACGCTTTCCGCGTGACCCCTGACATCTGATCTGCTCCTCGCACACTACAGACATTTTGTAAAAAAAAAAATAGTGCATGCAAAATAAACGGTCACAAGCAGCTCTGACTGACTGCGCTGAACATTCACAGACAACAGAAGCGTCGCAGCTGGACTGAAGTTTAGCAAGAGCCGGAGACAGCAGCGTTCTCTTCTGCGATTCCAACTCTTCACACGTCAGATTCCCTCTACGCTTTGGGTTTTAGCTAATCAGAGAGATGTTTGCAAGTAATCTGTCTGAACTAAAAGTGTCCTTTCCCACAGAAAATACAGCACTTTCAAACATCGTGCAAAACTGAACACGAATTAGAATGATAAAACACTACACTCGCTGGATTTGATTATCTTTATATAAGATGCAAAATATCTACAGGGTGCATGCAAAAAAAAAATGCATGGTTATATTAATTTTTGAAGCATTTACTTATGCTAAATGTCTTACAGTGCACACCTGAGTTGACCTGGACACGCTGAATCCAGCAGGTGTGTGAGAACATACACGTCTCACCCTTCATATTTCTCTGAGCTCAGATCTGCAGTCTTCCAGCATCACTGAATATTTAATCTGTGTCCTCATTTTAAAACGACTGTCAATTCAGATCAAGATGCATTTTTTTTTCCACTGGTGCATTTTTATTTCTCTACCTAAACAATTAATTTAGTATTACCATGCACACTTGCACGCGATCACGAGCTCCACAAATAATAAACACAAAACTGGACATTGCATATGAATATTTCAGGACCGTTATTTTTATGCAAATTACTCACACGTTGTGTTAAAAACGCAAACGCATATGCATTGCCTGTAAGACAGCATTTGATTATATTTTATGAAATGCATTATTAGTCATACGCACAAAAAGTGGGAGGACAGAATTACGCCTTTTTAAACTTCAGTGCTTGAAGACACACGTGAGGGTGAAAAGACTCTCGTACTCGTATTGATTTTTAGCGGATCAATATGAAACATTTCATAAAGGAAAGAGGGAGATGGAACTGAACTGATCGCAGCGTTTAATCCTCGTGAAGCAGAAGAATTACAAACTCAAACGTGCAGCGCGGCATCCGAACCAACAAACCCAACACTCACGCACAATTTCAAATGCAACCTAATCTATCGGCTGGTGTGTTTAGTTTATATAACACAATATAGTGTTTATGCATGTGCAAAACGCCAAAACAGCTACCCTCAAAATACAACACCCTGTTCTAAAACATCCCTGAAAGCAGCACAAGTTTATAAAATCAACTCATCTGTGCTTCACAATCAGCATGCGTGCTGTATTAATGCAAAACTGTGTTTGCCAGGCACTCGTGTGACATTATTATTGACTGCGACTAACACAAAAACACAACAAGCACGAGCACCTCTAAATCATGCATCTGAGAATGAATGAAAATAATGCACTGGGACTGTCCAATCGGTGTCTCTGGACGGTCAGCAGCTTCTTAAACAAACGAAACGCAAGTGTAAAGAAGCCACAGGCATCTAACGTGTTCAGAGCGCGTTTAACGCTCCTGAGAATTACGCACAAACTTTCATTTCCAAACTTGCGCGAAAATACAGAGAGAAAAAGCTCCGCTACATGGCCTTTATTTACATCACGCCTGTTCTACTTGTGCTCTTTTAAACGCAGCGCGGCATCCGAACCAACAAACCCAACACTCACGCACAATTTCAAATGCAACCTAATCTATCGGCTGGTGTGTTTAGTTTATATAAACACAATATAGTGTTTATGCATGTGCAAAACGCCAAAACAGCTACCCTCAAAATACAACACACTGTTCTAAAACATCCCTGAAAGCAGCACAAGTTTATAAAATCAACTCATCTGTGCTTCACAATCAGCATGCGTGCTGTATTAATGCAAAACTGTGTTTGCCAGGCACTCGTGTGACATTATTATTGACTGCGACTAACACAAAAACACAACAAGCACGAGCACCTCTAAATCATGCATCTGAGAATGAATGAAAATAATGCACTGGGACTGTCCAATCGGTGTCTCTGGACGGTCAGCAGCTTCTTAAACAAACGAAACGCAAGTGTAAAGAAGCCACAGGCATCTAACGTGTTCAGAGCGCGTTTAACGCTCCTGAGAATTACGCACAAACTTTCATTTCCAAACTTGCGCGAAAATACAGAGAGAAAAAGCTCCGCTACATGGCCTTTATTTACATCACGCCTGTTCTACTTGTGCTCTTTTAAACGCACTCCCATCTGGACTCTGATCTCTGCGTCCCGCGTAACGCGTCCTATTACGCACCGCGCCAGGACACTTTCCCAAGCCGCTCTTACCGTTTTTCCTCCGCGGGTTGGCTTGTTTTCGCCTCTTACACCGGGGGCCATCCGCCATGATCAGCTCCCGCATTGATAAACGTGGATCAGATGGCAGTTTGCATGGACTCAGACCCGAGCAAACACAGCAGCAGGGTGGACCGCTCCCTCTGGCAGCCCATCAGCCCGAGCACACGAACAGAAAGACAGAAAAACACCGGCACATGAGTGAATGAGACTGCTCAGAGCCTCTCAGATCATTCGCTGTCCATGCATCTGATCGCCGGAGACTGGAAGACGCATGCATTATGACTTGTGGACATCTAAATAAGCAGTTTAACGGTGCATGCGTGTCCTCTGATTTACACGCAAAAAGCGAAATAACAGCTAGTCTCAAAGCTCAGAGGCTGGATTTATATTTAACATGTTTCGTGTCTATAAAGACACTTTATCAGCTTATTGTTTTTATTTGTCTAATGTATTTATTGGGGAGCTTCCAACTAGCTATAGATCACATACATGTTCTGTAGTTTGTTTTAAGGTATAATCGTGAAATAATAAAAATGAGAACACATTGTTTGACGCATTAGGTATAATGAACATTAACATTTAAATCTTATATTATCTGGAATAACCCCCAGTTGTATCAGAAATCTATTGCTTTTTTCCCCCCCTTGACTTTCTGAGTGTTTGAGCTCTTCAAGTATTAGTGAAGACGCAGTATTTGCAAACTTTGAAAAATGTGGATCTATATAATATCTCTCTAATGATAATGACTGCATGCTTGAATAAATACGCAGTGTTAGATAATGAAATATAAAACGCATACAGATATCATAATCATTAATGAATCAAATATTTAAAAATTGCATGAATACTTTTACTTTGCATTTGTATTTACTTAAACTATACATATGTGTGTGACTGCATGTTAAAATAGTAATTTGTAGCGATGTGGCATGGTTTTCTCTATCAATGATCTCGCGCATTGCAACATTACAGAAAGAAAAAAAAATGATTGCATTTAAAAAATGGTTAGTGGAAGCAACGCCAAGCGTTGGGTTCTTTTCTAGAATAAAACGTCAGTTTCGAATAAGCCGGTCCTCTCGCTCAGCGCACCTGCACAGGTGAACGCAAAGGTAAGAGGAAAAAAACACACACCTTTGTGTTTGACTTTAACTAAGAGCATCCTGAATCCAGCAGCATGGAAGCGGCTTTATCTCGCATTAGGACTATTTTAAAGATGACGTGAAGGTAAAAGAGTGCGTCTTACCTTGTGGTCTCGGCTGCAGGAGTGTGTGTTGTGTGTGTTATAGTGTCTGGGTCCAGAATAAAGCCTGAGAAACAGAGGCGCGTTATTCCTGACTGATCCTCTCACACACTCCAGGACTCAAACCTGCGCTCGGACTGACGCGCTCACACGCCTCGAATGACACTGTTTTCCTCCTTTCTTTTCGAGAGAGAGAGAGAAACACACGCCACCTATCAGCACAGGGAGGGATAATAGAGCCAAACGTGTGTGTGTTTTATGAGCGCGCGCGCACACACACACACACACACACACAGAGCGAGAGAGCATCAGGCACCTTTATAGCGAAGACACGAATAACGTTTGAAGAAAGTTCAGGAACGTTTACGCTCCCTCTCTTCAGCGCCGGCGACAAACACGATTGTAGGAGAAATAAAGGAGGGTGCAATCAAAAAGACGAATCTGAGGAGGAGAAGCGCTGGATTTGGAGACGAAAGGTGTTCTGTCAGAGGAGACGCGGGAGGCGGGACAGGTGAGTCTGCAGGTGCACAGGTAAGAACGCTGATTCCAGGCCTTTTTAAAAACTTAAGGCAGTCAGTGCAACGCAATGGGGCTTTTTTTAGTGCATTTTATGTTCTTTTGTAATCATTCTCAGTCCAAAATGAAAGAATGAACTGCTTTCTCGATGAGATTTCTGAGGGATTCCGACACATTTAAGGGCGTGAGCTCTCTCTCTCTCTCCGTTATTGTTATTTGTCTTCTGCTGTGTTTTACGCTTTAGTGCTGAAGTCTTCAGAGGGCGACTGCGCTTTATGTGAATAGACTTTCTGTTCTTTCAGTATTTGTGAGGATAATGAAGACATCAATCTACTGGCATCTGCACTGATTGATGCTTTTGTTCAGCATCAGACTCCTGCAGTCTATAATCAGTCAGGTATGTATTTGTGCATTTAAAAATAAAAAAATGCAAATTATTAAATAATAGTGATGATGATGATGATTATTATTATTATATTTTATATTATAATATGACATATTTTATTATGTTAATTGTTTAAATTGTGAGGGTGTGCTCTTGGTCTGTCCGTGACACTGTCTGAATCACCCGGAGCTGCTGTATCCCTGTAGGGTGAGTGACACAAATCAGTCAGACAATAATTAATCTAGCAGTTAGTCTGTGATTTCTACTTGATTTGATGTCCACTGATATAATCAGGTTTATTCAATCATATTAAATCATCTTTTTGACTAAAAACAAAATCAGCTTATTTGTATGCCATCACATAAAGCATGTTTTTTGACAATTCTATCTATCTATCTATCTATCTATCTATCTATCTATCTATCTATCTATCTATCTATCTATCTATTCCGCATGTATGCTGTCTTTTGCCTCTGTTTATATGCAAGTATTTTACACATTGTTAAATATTGTGTGAGACAGGCAAACGCTCATCCAGCGACCCTCTGGGTTCATGAATGTGTTCATTTAATGGAGGAGACAGACGCCCCCTCTCTGCGCTCGCTCCCGTTACACCCTCTCCTTCATTTCTGACCCGTCACACATTCAGCTCGGAAACATTGTGCTACTAAAGGATTTTTGTGGGCTTTTCTCTGAATGATCATTGCCAGCGGTGCATTGTAACTTACCATTGTAATGTACTTCAAATTGTAAATGAAAAATGTATCATTCCAGCAAATCCCTGTAACGCATGTATGCTGTCTTTTGCCTCTGTTTATATGCAAGTATTTTACACGTTGTTAAATATTGTGTGAGACAGGCAAACGCTCATCCAGCGACCCTCTGGGTTCATGAATGTGTTCATTTAATGGAGGAGACAGACGCCCCCTCTCTGCGCTCGCTCCCGTTACACCCTCTCCTTCATTTCTGACCCGTCACACATTCAGCTCGGAAACATTGTGCTACTAAAGGATTTTTGTGGGCTTTTCTCTGAATGATCATTGCCAGCGGTGCATTGTAACTTACCATTGTAATGTACTTCAAATTGTAAATGAAAAATGTATCATTCCAGCAAATCCCTGTAAAATGAGTAACGATAAGGATATGAGAAAACTGAATATGACATTATGCATTTAAAAAAAAATGCATAGAAATGTCTAAAATTAACTGCAACAGTTTTGATTTTAAAACGCAAGTTAAATGTGTAAGGAAAAAAATACAATGCACTGTAAAAAAATATTTACACACAAAAAAAAGTGCTATTTCTTTGAAATAATTTGTGAAATTCACTAGCAATTTCTGAGCGAAAAATAGTTTCTACATCAAGCTTTTTTTCCCCTCTTCATCAGTATGCATATCGTTTTCTTGTATGAACTGCTGGGGTCCCTGTCCTGCGTTGCTAGTTAATTTTGGTAGTCATTATAAAGCACACTGCGCCGCACACAACAGTACCAGAGTTACAGCCGTGTATTTCATTAGCGTAATTATCACATCTTCATGTGTGCGTGTACACCGCCAGCCAAAAAGCCTGTCCAACTGTTCACAGATCCACCTCTGTGCAAATACAGCATGCATGCACATGCATTACATGTAGTAGCAATTTCTCATCTGTACTTATTAATTATGCATTTACCCAACAAACCTGTTCCATTCACAGACGCATTTTAATGTGAATGACAGCTGTACATGGTGAGCGTATCTCACACGCACAGACACAAGAAAAGAAAACGAGAAGCATGGCAGATTTATGGACAATTATAGTGCAGAGTTAGCAGAGAGAGTGATTTCAAAGTCTCTCAAACATATGAAATGAGTTGTTGTGCTGTAGCCGCAGGCTCCTGCGCTCATACGGCTTCAGTCTACTGTATATAACAGCATGCTGGGCTTCGGACTGCGCAGCTACAGATGCCGTATGCATCAAATAGCTATTGATTTTCACATGTAGCACTTGTTCTGTGCAGAGGAAGGACTCTGAACACCAATGATCTGATTATTAGCCGACTCTCTTCAATTGCACACATCAAACGAGAGACACTCGGCGGAGAGAGCGATGATTCCGAGCATCTCTCGGTAAAGAGGTCAGGTCTCCAGTGAGGTAAAAGTAGCAGTGCGACGACACATTTGTAACTATTTTGATGCTCTGACTTTCTGAGGCAGAGAAGGAAATGGAAAACATTCACGATTAATTCTGACAGAGTTCACTAAGAGAGAGAGAGAGAGAGGTAAAGGTCTGTTAAAATAGGAAACTCTGCCTACAGAAACACGGCTTATTGTTTCTATGGAATTAATAATTGACGGTTGTTAAATGAATAATTTATCACAAACTGGAATAATTGTTGTATCTCTAATCTCGACGCACATTTGCATATGAATCTTGTAAAATCTGCCTCTATGTACTCTATAAACTTCGCAGGGGTGTGAAATTTAATTTATCCTATGAAATAAAACGTGGCTTTCTCCTGCAGGATTCGGCCGTCACGTGGAAGTGCGCCGGGCTGTGTTTGTGTACATGTGTGAGTGAGCGATTCTTCACATTTTCCTCTTTCTATTTTAAAATCTGCTGTGAGGAAAAGCATATGGCTTCATATTAAATAAGACAAATGATTCACTATCAAATGCAATGTCAAATGTCATAATATGTGATAAATAAACAATATAAAAGTGCATTATAATACAGATCCTTCGACTCCTGGATGCTGATTGGTCAATTACTTATCAGTCATTCAAAAATACACAATATGTGACCCTGGAGCACAAAAGCAGTGTTAAGTCGCTGGGGGATATTTGTAGCAATAGCCAACAATACATTGTATGGCTCAAAATTATTGATTTTTCTTTTATGCCAAAAATCATTAGGATATTAAGTAAAGATCATGTTCCATGAAGATATTTAGTACATTTCCTACCGTAAATATATCAAAAATGTATTATCATTAGTAATATGCATTGCTAAGAACTTCATTTGAACAACTTTAAAGATGATTTTCTCAATATTTAGATTTTATGCACCCTCAGATTCCAGATTTTCAAATAGTTGTATCTCAGCCAAATATTGTCCTATCCTAACAAACCATACATCAATGGAAAGATATTTATTCAGCTTTCAGATGATGCATAAATCTCAATTTCACAAAATTGACCCTTATGACTGGTTTTGTGCTCCAGGGTCACATATAACAACGTGAAACCGATCGGATGCCACTTCCTATATTTGCATAAATACTGAATAAATTTGAAAATGAGTAAATATTTGTGTCCTTAATATTTTATTAAGTACTATCAGTTATTAATGCAATAAAGTGTTGAACTGTGAATATTTGTGTGGTGTCTGTCTGTCTTTCTCTTCGGTCACGTTCAGACAGACAGCAAGCAACGCTTCAAAACACAGATCCTCGACAGCGTTCAGATCTCAGCGAGACGCAAAATGAGCAAATCAACAAATATTTATATTCAAACGTGTGATGCGAATAAAGGCAGTCATCACCGTGACAACGAGCATCGCCGTCTCTCTCTCTCTCTCTCTCTTAAACAGGCGGGAGAGTTGATTGTGTTTGATCCGGGCTTGTGTTGAGGTAAAAGAGCATCTTATACAATTGACGGCTACAATTAGCTGCCGATCAGAGCAGCAGAGGACAACACTTACACTCGCATTTACATGTCAGTTTGTTGAATAAAAAAAGCCGTAGGATTTTCCTTTTCTGTGTTTGCTGTATAATTTGTGGAGATTTGAGAAAGAGGAGGAACGCAGAGATGCTCATTAACATGTGAAAAGAGGCAATCAGGGGCCACTGCTGAGACTATTGTCCACACTCATCCAGAGAGAAAGAGAGAGAGAGTATTATAGGACAGAGATGAGCTGTTATCGGCTGCTCTATTGAATTGCAAAAACCAGTCAACAACCGAAGAACAGGACCAAGTCCTGCATTAAATTTGTTTCTTTTGCAATAATCAATTGTACTCCAATATATGTCACGATATGGAGAAGAAAAAAAAAACATTGTGAAATTAAAAATACAACAATTATGGTGGGACATTCAAAACACCTGTCTGCATGCTTCTGGCTGTAATTCCAACTAACTATTATAGGTTTGGTAGGTTCCTATTATAGGAAACGTAATGTACTGTTGAAACATGAACTTCAGCACCTGTTGAGCTCAGTGTGTGTGTGTGTGTGTGAGATTGTTTATACCTGTGAACCTGTTCCTTTCTGTCATGCAAAATTTTGCCAAGCGAGGCAGGCGGTTTAATGCTTTACATCCTGTGTGAGACACACACACACACACACACACACACACACACACACACTGAGGCAGTCTTTATCTCTGTCACAGAGAGCTGGTTTGTATTTCAGGTGAGGCGAGAGGAGGACGTCTCATTATCTCCTCATGCTCCTCTAACACATACACACACTGACTCCAGCTCTCCATGCTAAAGAGATCAGAGTCTCAGTAACTTTTACAATGGAAACCCTTTCCAAGTCCTTACAGACCATTCATTGAAACTTAACTGTACAAGCGTCTTATAGAGCTTAACAGCAACGTTTCTAAACTGATTTCCCCATTTATTGTTTCCATAGGCATTGTAAAAAAATTCAGCATTCAGCCGCACGTCCTTCCCTAAAGAATAACAGTGTGAACTATAGCACTAGAATACGCCTGGATTTGTTCACAGCGGGATGGTTTTCTGGACGGGAGCCGCTCACACTAAACATCTCCCCAGCGGAGCCCTAAAGAGTGTGTGATAGAAGAGTGGAAAAGTGTGTAAACGTGTGTGTTAGCCGTGTGTTTGGCTGCTGTGACCTCCTGCCTCATAAACTATAATTTCTCACATCACCTCTGAATTACTGCCTGCTGAAACCTCGGCAGGCGTTCAGAAAGGCCTGTGCTTATTTTAGGCATGAGGGCAGAGAACCCCGTTTGGACTCGTCTCTAATTAGAAACATCGGTGCAGAACATTTACAGACACCAGTAAAGAGAAATCCCCCGAGCAGAATCACTCCTGAACGCATACATCACCTGCCCTCCTGCGGTACAACAACTCTGCAAGCCGAGCTGATTCAAAGGAGTCAAATGGGGAGGAATCAAATCTTTTGAGATCAGAGTTCTTTGGACTGTGTAAACATACTGTAACTTCCAGAACTCAAATCTTCCTCTACAGTCTATGAAGAGCATATTGACTCTAAACTGCAGAAACAACTTTCCAGATGACTTTTCTAACTTCAAAAGTAAACTTTTCTGATGTCAAATAGATGAACATCAACCCATCTAAATGTCAATTATGTCTATAAAGGCAAAGGTCAGAATTTTTTTTTTTTTCACAAAAAGTTTTTTTTGTCGTCATAAAAACAGTAAAAATTTTGAAATATTATTGCAATTTCAGATAGCTGTCTTCTATGTGAATAACTGTTAAACGGCAATTTATTTCTGAGATCAAAGCTGTATTTTCAGCATCATTCCTCCAGTCTTCAGCGTCACATGATCTTCAGAAATCAGTATAATATGCTGATCTGCTGCTCAAGAAACATTTCTGATTATTATCAATGTTCAAAACAGTTGTGCTGCACGATATTTTTGTGGAAACCATGATGCATTTTATTTTCCAGGATTCACAGATGAATAGAAAGTTCAAAAGAACAGCATTTCTTTGAAACGGAAATCTACTTGTCGTCATAAAAACAGTAAAAATTTTGAAATATTATTGCAATTTAAGATAGCTGTCTTCTATGTGAATAACTGTTAAACGGCAATTTATTTCTGAGATCAAAGCTGTATTTTCAGCATCATTACTCCAGTCTTCAGCGTCACATGATCTTCAGAAATCAGTATAATATGCTGATCTGCTGCTCAAGAAACATTTCTGATTATTATCAATGTTCAAAACAGTTGTGCTGCACGATATTTTTGTGGAAACCATGATGCATTTTATTTTCCAGGATTCACAGATGAATAGAAAGTTCAAAAGAACAGCATTTCTTTGAAACGGAAATCTACTGTAACAATATACAAGTCTTTACTGTCACTTTTGATCAACTTAATGCATCCTTGCTGAATAAAAAGTATTTACATTTACATTTAGTCATTTAGCAGACGCTTGTATCCAAAGCGACTTACAAATGAGGACAATAGAAGCAATCGAAATCCACAAAGATATGCAAGTGCTCTAACAAGTCTCAGTTAGCTTAATGCAGTACATGTAGGAATATCTTTTTTAATTGTATAATAAATAAAAGAAAACAAATAGAATACAAAAAGAATAGAGAAGCAAGTGTTTAAGAAAACAAGCAGTTAGAAAATTAATAGAGTGCAAGTCTTTTTTTTTAAGAATAGAATTAGAATAGCGAGTGCTAGAGTTAGAGGGTCAAATAAAGATGGAACAGATGTGTTTTTAGACGTTTCTTGAAGATGGTTACGGACTCAGCTGCTCAGGTCATTCCACCAGGAGGGAACAGTTAATGTAAAAGTCTGTGAAAGTGACTTTGTGCCTCTTTGGGATGAACAATAAAGCAGAATGCAAGCTTCTAGACACACATAAGTCTGAAGTAATGAATTTAGGTATTTAAACCCAAACTTTTGAATGCCAGTGTAACAATTTTAAAACACACCCAGCTATCCAGAAAACAATATCCATCCACTAACAGGAAGCTGAGCAGCTCAAACCTTCTGAGGTGACCTTCTGACCTTCTGACCCTAGAACTGGAGGTCGGTCAGGTTTCCTACAATGTGAGCATCCACTAAGATTCATATCAGGTTTAAAGTAGCTCTTCCAGGTGCAGACGGATCCGTGTTCCTCCAGAATAAACCCTCGTCGCGCACAGAGAGATCACAGCAAATCTGTGTGTGTGGCAAGTTCAGTCAGAATAAAATGCTCACCTTCTTCTCCACCTAGAAACGTGTCTTTTAAGCGATTGCATAATGTCAGAGGAGGGGTTTTATAAATATCTGCGGAGCATCAGTGTCGAGCCTGCCAGAGTTAAGCGGCTCTCGTGTTCCTGCGCTCTTTGAAATGCAGATTACGAGTCTATCAGCTGTCACCTGTGTGGAGCGGAGCGCTCTGCGCCGAGAGAAGCAGGTTAGATCGCTATCCTCGCGCCGGCAAATTACTCCTGATGTCTGTATTGTTCTGTAACGCCGGTTTGATCTCTTTATCCCGGCTCTGAATCAGTCGTTTGAGGTAAGAACGTTCAACTTCACCTCAGAAAAGAATCAATTTCCAGGAGAAAACATCAATCCGACACACTCTCGGCGATTCAGTCTCTACCCAAATACGATTACATAAGAGCCAGCATGAGGAGACGCAGTTATTCTCTCTGTTCTCTGAGATTAACACTGTTTTAGCAGAATCGTCCCTGTTAGCGTCTCCTGTATTATTCAAGGCATCGTTTCATGTGCGTTTGAGGAGATCTGCTCTTAAATATTACCCGGTTAGTAAAGGTTGAGCGGTGAATAAAACATTAAAAGTCACAGAGTAGGCAGAGCTCGTGCAGATCAGTGTTGGGAAAGTTACTTTTAAAAGTAATGCATTACAATATTGTTTGCATACATGTATAAAAAGTATGGAAAGTAATGCGTTACGTTACTTTTGTGTTATTTTTTCTCATCTGGGCTGGGCTTGCTTGTTTGTTTTTAATATAAAAAAGTTATATTTGGCAAATGTAGGCACAGCTGAAGAATAGAAGAAAGTTCAACAGCAATGAAAAGAGAAATATGTTATTAGTAAGTCATTAGTATGGTTGAATTGGATCATCGCAGGTCAGCAGCAAAGACACCGGTTAATAAAATGGGATGAAATACTTAAAGGATATTTGTGTTATTTAACATTTAATTTTTGCAGGTTTGCATCATATTCTGAGTTTGCTTTTTTATTAATTAGGAGAAATAGTGAATGTGTTTGTGTGGAGTGAGATGAGTAAACACATGTTGGTATTGAGTCTAGAGCTACAGTAAGATCATGTTCACACACAACACTCTGCACTCACTCCTGATTTCTGTCACCATGGCAACACCAGAGCTGTCACTCAACACATGGAAACAAAGTAACTGGAGTTACCTATTTGAAAAAGTAACTTAGATATTTTCTTGCAGATTAAAAAATAATGCAGAGTAAGATCATGTTCACACACAACGCTCTGCACTCACTCCTGATTTCTGTCACCACGGCAACACCAGAGCTGTCACTCAACACATGGAAACAAAGTAACTGGAGTTACCTATTTGAAAAAGTAACTTAGATATTTTCTTGCAGATTAAAAAATAATGCATTACTTTACGAGTTCCCTAACACTGGATTTAAGACCTGCGTGTGAGCCCATTTACAGCTGACATTAACCTCTGTCTCGTTTACAGTGCTTGCACACATTTAAAAAAAACAACTTTACACACAAATCCAAGAATTGCACGCACAAAATGCAAAAAGCCTCACATGTCTTGTAAAATGAAGCACTGCATTCAAAATATCACAAACACATCTCAAAAGCAAACATTTGCAAACACCTTTGCCATAATATTAATCCCTGTAAGATTTCTGTGTGTTACATAGAGAACTGTGTTGAGTTGTGCAAAAAGTGTTTTATGAAATTGAACAAAGGCTAAGAATTAGAGTTTGGTTCTGCAGATTTGGTGTGTGCTTCTGCTGTTTAAATGTGTCAGCTTTCAGAAATTGTGTGACAAGTAAAGATTTTGTGTGTAAGCAATTGAAAAAAACTATAATCCCATAATAAGCGCACTGCAATCCACACAGGTGTAGATGAAAGGGATCCAATGCGTCCTTCCTCTTAACAAGATCCCATCACTAGCAATGCATTTTAAAGGCATGTTAATACTACATGTTAACAGGGCCTTTTTCCTCTCTTTTTCTCTCTTTGGGAACAATGCACAACTGTCTTCGTTATTAGTATTCCTCCTCCAGACAGGGGTGCAAGGTTTATAAAGCAGAATTAATAAAGCAGTTTTTGTGTCGCCTCAGCCTCGTGTGGCTCACCTGTGTAGCGTGCCTGCATAAAGCCTGCAAAAATTACACAAGCTGCAAAAATCATCTGTTCAAATTGCATTGGATGACTGATACACACCTTCTGGAATCAGTGTGCTCACATTTATATCAGTTTATGAAAGCAAGACATGTTTATAAGTTACTAGACTACTACTAGGAGTGCTTTCAATGAGAAAGTGACTGGATTTTCTAGTATATCTCAACATTTGTAAATCAAGATATAGTTACTTGAGAAGCAAAATTTAAAAAAAGAAAAGGTCTTCGACAGTTTTTGAAAAAAGAAAGTGAATTTTTGCTTTAAACTAGAAAAATAAGCTTGTTTTCCCTTTTAATTAAGTATATGTTCTTATAAAACATTTATTTAGACTGGAAAGCAAGACATCACTACTGAGTAAGAAAATCATTTTTTGCAGAGTAGTTTTAGACATTTTGTATAAAACACAAAAGTATGCTTGCACTTTACAAGTTTTTCCAATTTCAAATCTGAAATAGACGCATCCACTATGACAAGAAGTAGAAGAAATGTGGAAAACAGTCATTTAATTTTGGGAAGTGTCTCTTCAAATTAGAAAAAGAGAAAATCTGAGGCCACTTCATGCCTCAGTCAAAATTATAAATATTTTTCAAAAGATTTAATGTTGTGAACCTCACCAATTCAGTGGCTAGTAAAACATTTATTTAGACTGGAAAGCAAGACATCACTACTGAGTAAGAAAATAATTTTTTGCAGAGTAGTTTTAGACATTTTGTATAAAACACACAAAAGTATGCTTGCGCTTTACAAGTTTTTCCAATTTCAAATCTGAAATAGATGCATCCACTATGACAAGAAGTAGAAGAAATGTGGAAAACAGTCATTTAATTTTGGGAAGTGTCTCTTCAAATTAGAAAAAGAGAAAATCAAAATCTAGTTTTGCCACTCGCCACTGCATGCCTCAGTCAAAATTATAAATATTTTTCAAAAGATTTAATGTTGTGAACCTCACCAATTCAGTGGCTAGGTCTTCATCAAAGCACTCGTGTTATTAAACTGCACCGTTTAAACACAATTTGGTTTCCCAGAATGTTAATAAAAACCAGTAAACCTTGACTCCTGGAAGCTTCGCTTGGCAGCTGAAGTCTGTGATTCTCACAACAGCGTCCTGATTTGGGTGCAGTATGCATCAGACGATCAGTGAGTGCACTGAAGACGAGACTAGTTTGGCCTGACCGTTTACTCAAAGCTGCTGTCGTGTTTCGAGTGTGGACCAAATAAAATTCAGTGCACAATGCAAGCCAGAAAAACCTAGGAGTGCTTCCAATGAAGAAGTAACTATATTACTGAGTTTGTGAGGTTTATTACATTAAATCATTAAAATATATTCAAGGGTTTGGTTGAATATAGTTATGTTTTGTTGAAAGATCTTTGCTAACAATGCTTGCGCTTTGCTCTCAAAGTTTTGTCCAATTTCCAAATGAAATGCCCACAAGTATCATATTAAACAACAAATTGAGGTTGGATAGCAGTTTTTCAGTCTCCTTCTGTAAATTCAAACAAGCCTGTGTGAAACACTACCTGACCAGCCACACACACACACACACACACACACACACACGCACTCTCCCTGAGACACCTAGACTCACACACACACACACACACACACACACACACACACACACGCGCACACACACACACACACACACACACACACACACACACACACACACACACACACACAAACACTCACACAGCTACCTGCATGTCTGGGACTGAGTCCAGAACTCTTTTCCCAGAATTCTCTTCCTCGCTCTGGCACAAGGGTCGTAAAGCTGTCAGTGCTCTTGTAGGCCCAGTCACCTCTGCTATTGTTACAAGGAGGAACAAGCTACCACACACATGCACACACACACACACACACACACACACATCCGCTCTCCCTGCGGGTCTTTGCAAGCTGAAGTGGATGATTGGATCAGCCTGTGGAATCTGCTCTAATAAGATCCAGTTCATAATAACAGCTCTGTAGTACAGGCTCTACAGATCACAGCACACTAACACTGCTCTTACAACTGGAGAGCACCGCTAACTGCACTGTTAGTCATGGCGGGTGTTTCTACTGCTGGATAATTGATAACAGTAAAATCACAAATGAGCTGTATTGCTAGTAAAAATAAGATGTCGTTGACAACTTGATGTAACGACTCAGCTCATGAGGAAATATGAATAATTAACCATAACTAGTTATAATTAATTATTAAATATATATTGTGTGTTTGAGTGGTCCAGACGCTACATTGATAAGGAATCAGTTTCCTTTAAATGCAAAGATTCTTTAAAATTCTCTGATTCCGGAACATTTGCAGCTCCAGAATCTCACAGAAGGTGAATCACATCAGTTTAATCACTACTTAAAGTTCAACTTTTCTCAAAAACCCTCTTTTCTATTCTTCTTTAGCTTGCTTCCTAATCTAGCTGAAATATGTAATTAATGTCTAGTTAAAATAAAGTCTAGTAAACCTGGAACTGTATGTTATGAATATCGTTTTCTCTTTGACTTGCTTTTGTTGCTCTTTTGCAAGTCGCTTTGGATAAAAGCATTGACAAAATGAATAAATATAAAAGTAAAAGGAAATATGTTGCATTGCTGGACACGCCCACATCACCAAAAACCACTAGCGCTCTTTGCTGGAAATAGTCATTGAAAATAAATGAATTGAATAAATGAAAATAAACGAGGCAACTTTGTCACTGCAAACCAATGTCAGCATGAACATCAAGACACTAATATTCAACAATCAAGACACTATTGTTCACAATATTTGTGACACGACTGACCATGTTTAATGGTGTTTACTAATGCAAAACTTTTCCATGACAGTTGTGGCTAATTCCAAATCACACCAGTTTTACTGTAGTAACAAAAACTGTAACTATGGTGTATGCATTTCTGCTTTAAACAAGACAAATTAAATAAAATAAAAAGTCTTTGAATTAAGACTTATCCCATTGTCAATTTTTGTTTTCTAAATTCAAATGTATTTATTTATTTTTGGGTGCAGTGTAGTTTAAGGCATTTAAATCAACATTTCATATCAAACACGCATGACTGTGTCAAGATTGACATGTTAACAGGTATTGGGCTTACCCATGCAAAACTATACCATATAGTTTCTGCCAAAATACTATCATTACTAAAGTACATCGCAATAAATGAATATGCGATCTCATAGACTCTGTGATATTCTTTTACTATGCTTTTCCATGACAGTTATGGCAAACACCAAGTTACCACAGTTTTACTGTAGGAACAATATTGGTTTAAACATTGGTGATCATTGTACGAGTAGCCTATAGTGTTCTTTATAACTCGTGGGTTATGTGTTCTATCCATTCAAGAGATTTTCAGCATTCGTTCATACTTTACAAAAACAGAAAATTATGCTTGTCAACACAACTAAATGTTTATGTCGTGTGAGGATGCGTGTAAATGTGCAATATCAGCATGCACACACACACACACACACACAAACACACACATGCCTCTTCCGTTTTATTGCCGTGTTATTCTAATACTGGCATTACTATGGTAACGAGGTGATTTATTGGACTCCAGTGCAGGTGCTAATGCACACGAGAGGCTTATATTATGAAATATTATTATGTTCTATTTAAACATCCTGTAGATGCTGTATTTCTCCCCTGATTCGTGCGCTCTCAGCTTTATGAGTCACTGTCAGTGGAGCGTGTCTTACAGTGTTATTCAAGACTTCGCTCGGAGACCGTGATATAACACAACACGATACTCCCTCCGCTCTCATTCATAGATCAGACAAAACACGCAGATCCATTACTGACACCGTTTGCCGTCAGGTCTAACATGTCGAAGTCTTTCCAAAATAAATACGCTGAAGGTACTGCGAGGGAATGTTTGGTCCTAGTTTCACAAAATCAAACTTTTCGGCATTAAGTTTGGTCCACTATATTTGGAACTAAACTGAATTATGTACACTGTTGGCTTTTCGACTAATTGCTTTGGTTCCTGTCGCTTTGGATAAAGGCATTTTCTAAATGCATAAATGTAAAAGTAAAAGGAAAAGTATTATTCTTTATTCTGAACTGCACACTTAGACAAGAAGAAACCATCTGCATGCTTTTACATGTCGTTTAAAGGCTGGGTAAATCTGAAATTGATGATTAGACGATTGAAAACTTGTGTTGCGAACAGTACAGAAAACATTAAAGAAATTTGGGATATTCACGCAAATTTCTGTATGTTCAAAATGTAGTATTTTCCAAAGGCATTTTGCTGCTCAAACTGGAGTTTACTCACCACTTTAAATGCTTCTATCAGCATTTTGAATATGTTTTAAAAAAATTGAATGTCACAAACCTTCAACAAAATGCTTGTAATATCAAACGGTATCATTTAAACACAATTTTGTTTCCCAGTGAATTAATAAAAACCTCAAGTTGAGATTTGAGGTCACTGGAGCCTCTGATTTTCACAAGAGCTTTCAAGTTTTTCATGCAATATACATCAGACAGTCAGTGAATGCACTGAGGATGAAAGTACTATATTTTCCTGTTTGCAAATGTTAAGTAAAAAATGGTAGCTTGGCTTAACCCGGTTCACTTAGAGACGGAAAGTCGCTGTTGTGTTTTGTGTCCAGATGGTGTGGCTTTCAGACTGAGGTCAGAAAAATCAGGAACGGGAACGCAGACCTATAACAAACCAAACAACGTGGAGAAAAAGAGCTGTGACAGCTTTTACAGACCACACAAAAACACTAATTTACTATCATAACAAACACCCAGAACATCAAGTCCAGAGTTCACCAACTCTGAGTTCTTTATTTAATTTTTTTAAATTACCCGTTCTGCAGTTTTACAATAAAAAGCAATTCGGCACAAAAGGTAAAACGCTCGATTGCTTTCAATGCTTTCATAATTCCTGCATTGTTAGCGGCTGCTGACGGTGATATTCACAGCGTAACCGGGGGACAGGCCATACATTGTTACTCAAATGCAAGAATGAAGTGAAATGCGTTCTATTCTCAAGGCAAATAATATGTTATTTATTCGTGGTTTTCACTGGCAGTCGTGCCGTCTAACGCCCGGGATAAAATATAGCAGACAGACAGTCTCCTGCGGAGCGTCTGGGGATGAGACTCGCCTCTTTCTCTCTCTGCTAGCTGACAGCTCACCTAAATCTCACTCTGAGGGGTATTACTAAAGCAAAGTCTGCAAACACATGCGCAGGACCGAGGAGTATTTTCTGCTGTTGTCAGGTTCCTCGAGCATTCTGTAATTCCTGTTTAATTCCAGGAGTTGTGATGGATCCGTCACTGGAGCTGGCAGCGCTAACAGGCCTCGGCGCACCGTGTGATTTCACCAATCTCCAGGAGAGACGCTTTAATCTCTGGCAAACCCAGCTATGCTGCTCATTTACCACTTATGAGACTCTTATAATAACTACACTGCTAGAGCTTGAGCCTCTTTATTAAAGAGACACAGAATGGCAAGAAACAAAGGCCCTTCTGCTCACCAAGGCTTCATTTATTTAATTAAAAATACAGTAAAAACAGTAAAATTGTGAAATATTATTACAATTTAAAATAGCTGTTTTCTATGTGAATATCTGTTAAATTGTAATTTATTTCTGTGATCAAAGCTGCATTTTCAATGTCACACGATCCTCCAGAAATCATTCTAATATGCTGATTTGCTGCTCAAGAAACATTTCTGATTATTATCAATGTTGAAAACAGTTGTGCTGCTTCATATCTTTGTGGAAACTATGAGACGTTTTATTTTTCCGGATTCTTTGATAAATAAAAACAGCGTTTTTATTTGAAATGGAAATATTTTGTAACATTATAAATGTCTTTCTGACACTTTTAATCAATTTAATGCATCCTTGCAGAAAGAAAGTATTAATATTATCAAAATTTCTCTGACTTTCTCTGCCATCTGCTTACAGAGCTTATTGCAATGCATTCTGGGATTACTCTCTCCATAAAGGACATATACAATGCTGTCTGAAAGTCTTAGAAGACTGCATAACTGTGCTTCCTATCTTTTGGAACAGACGTCCTGTCACTCGTATAATGCATTAAAATGCTTCTACATATGCAGATCAACTACATTTTGGAAGAGAACTTATGACTCACCTGTCTGCCAGTGTGACTCACTCTTACCTAACTCTGCTATTCACCTGTGCTTCAGTCTAAAATGATTTTGTTTGTCTTTCACACTTCTATTCTCCACCTTCCACCTGACCCCAAAACAACTAATGGTAGCTTTTGGCATAAAATAAGACATTGTGACACCTTCATTTGTTTCCCACAAGGTGTGTTCGTCAGGATTTACTTCTCCTTTTGAGGACAGAAAATTCGCCCCTGCAGTAACAGCAAAACCAACTCGCACACAATTGTAAACGTTCCCATTAGCCAATGCAATGTTTCCACAACAGAGGAGGTCTGTAAGCAAATAAAATGCATAAAGTCAAAGCCAGATTCAGCATCAGCTACTTTAATTACCTAAATTAAGCAAACACTGTAAGTCAGAGTCATAATGAGGCTTATGGGAGGCGAGGGGCAGCAGTCTGTGTGTGTGGAACAGGTTTGTTCCTGATGACAGAATGAAATGCAGCACAGCTCAAACAATCCACCTGTTGGTAATTACCAAGTACTAATTCTCTGAGGTACAAAGAGGAACACACACACACTGAAGCTGTTAGAAATAACCGAATGTCGCACAGCAGCATCAGCCCACCTAACAAGCCCCAGTACACCTGAGAAACAGACAGAGAGAGAGAAGAACAGACAGCCGAAGCACACAATACACCTGCCATCTGTTTGAGCCATGTAGACATGCATGTGGGCAAGAAAGAGAGAGAGATGCCATGCTCTCCATCCCGACCAAAGACAATTACCAGTCAATCAACCAAACTATACACCTCTACAAACAATACACCCAACTACTATCCCATAAGTTGTCCAACGCCCATCCAAACCCACCAACACAGTCCCATGACAATGCATAAATTCTCATGAGATCAGATTGGAAACAACTAATTAAAATGCCAAACCTCTCTACCAGTCAAAGACCAAACCAAAACCCTCTATCAGTTACCCATCCAACCAAACCCTTACACCTTTGAAACCGAAACACTTTAAATAGTCAAACACACAACAAAACCCATCTACCGATCAAACCCCTCTACACGACATATCCAAAAATTAATTTGTCAATCAAAAACCAAACCCACCTGCACACAAAACTCCCAAATAAACCCCTAAACACCCAGCTTCACCCCTTTAAGTGGTCCAACACTTAGCTAAACCCTTATACCAATGAAACACACAGTTAAACCCCTCTGACAAACCTCTCTACCAGTCATACCACAAACCAAAGCTCAACTAATCACCCAACCAAACCCTTATGCCAACGACAATGAAACACCTTAAGTAGCCAAACCCCTCTACATATAACCTACCCCAAAAATTAATCTGTCAATAAAACACCAAACCAAACCCCTCTGTTTGACTGGGGGGTAATGCTAGCTCCCTAAAATGAGTTTTTGCAGGGTGGGACGTCTAAAATACCAATCCCTAAACTCCCAAATAAAACCCTGTAAGTGATCCAACACCAAACTAAACCCATATACTAAAGAAGTTGAAACCCTTTAAGTAGTCAAACACCCAACAAAACCCTTCTACAAATCAAACCCCTCTACACATACCCAAAACTTTATGTCAGTGACACATCAAACAAAAACCCTTTGCACAAAATACTCCCAACTAAACATCTGAACACCCAAATAAAATCCTACGAGTGGTCCAACACCCAACCAAACCCTTACACCAATGAAATACCCAGTTAAACCAAACCTTGATCATTTAAGAACTCAAACTAAACAAGGCCATAACCATGACTTGAACACTGTGGGGGGTGTATACTGTATGTATATACATATAATGGTATAGAAAATTCTAGGTCTGATTCTAGTTTGCAAGTAATATATATATATAAAAAAATGTCATTTTATTTCTATGCCTAATGTCAAAAATGTTTTTTTGTCTCATCACATTCAGTTCATTAAGGAATTACTTGAAATGCATAAGTGATTTTCAATTTGACCATATTTGGGGGGGAAAAACTGAGCAATTTGTATCCCTGTCTTTTACTGTTAGTCATTTAACATTTCTATAGTACAGTTGTCAAATATTACATGTTTTGCTTCCTCCATCTTACCTTATTTGTGCTGGTATTCCTTCTGTGCTTATGTGAACAGTAAACCCCGCCTACTTTGATTTGATTGGCCAGCTCAATAATTTTGACATTGACGAGCACTGTGATATCGCTGAGGCAGGCCAGGCTAAAAAATTTAACTATTGAACCATCCTAACATAAGGGAGTGCAGCAGATCAGTGCAAGAATTTCAAACATTGATGGGGATAATTTGGCCATTTCTAATTATTGGGGGGACTTGTCCCCTTCACTGTCTATGGTGGTTACGGCCCTGAACCAATGAACCAAACCCATTACCAATGAAACGTTAACACTTTAAGCAACCAAACACCCAACTTCTACCAATCAGACGCCAAAAATGAATTGTCAATTCAACGCCTCTACCCAACAAGCTAATCAGACACCAGTCAAACACCCAACCGAAGTCTACCACACCCACCAGTGAGAGAACAGCATTCCGACCCGCCAAGACACAAGCCTAGAGAATCATCTTAACAGACCCCGATTACCCACAGGTACATCCCCTCTGCCCGCTCTGTTTACCCCGGCCCAACCGAGTGGCCATTGTCTCCTAATGAGGGCACACAGTCACCTGGTGAGGGAGCGCAGAGCAGCGTGACTCCCCGAGACGGGGGCCATTGTCTGGGGCACAGCTCCTCTCGGCTTCTCCCCTCCCCTCCCCCTTTACTCTTTCTTTTAAAGAAGCCATTCATTAGCGGTGGAGAACGTGAGGCCCTTGGCGGGACCTGCTCCTTTTCAAAAACGCTGCTCGCCTTTTGTTTTTGTGTCCTGTCAAAAACGCTCACCTAATTAAGGATGAGATCTCAGGCCCAGAGAAAAGGCCCGTTAATGACTCTGAGAATTTACTTAATGAGTTTAGATGCCCATTGTGGGATGAAGCTTCTGGAAGATGGCTCTGGCAGAAAAAGGGGGATGGTGGGAAAAAAAAAGAAAGGAGGAAAAAATAATGTGAAGAAAACGGGGGGACTGGGCCGTGGCGAGTTTATGACTGAAGGCCAAAGAGAAAAGGTGTAGAGCAAAACGAAAGATGAATCAAAACAGGTCATTACTACCGAACAAAAGCACAGAGAAAGAGAGAGAAGGAATATTTCACCTTGATCATTGGCTGTCATTGATGCATTTTCTTTAGCAAACTCCACCGGTCATGTTTTAGGGCCTCAGCTGTGTTTCTTCCTTTTCGTTTGTGTGTAGAGTCTTCCTCAGCGCAGCCAGCGGAGGAACAGGGCTTGTTAGCATGAGCATTGGAACTGACCGCAGACACAAGCCTCAACCTGGTGTAATTGTCATGGCTGCAGTCCTGAGAGACACATATCAAACGCCCCTCTCATCTCATCTCTTCTCCTTTCACCCTTGTTCTTTTTATCCCAGGAAGAAAACTTGTAAATTAGTCATAGTGTAGGAACAAGACTTTGCTTGCTTTTCTCTCCTCTCCATTTCTTCAGTTCTGTTACTTCATAGTCTTTTCTTTTTTTTTGTCCTAGAACTTTTTATCAAACGTCTGTGGTTGCACGGCAGAAAACCCATCTGGAGTAAACACTTAGAAGTAAGTTCTGCTATATTTCAGCACTAAACCTGGGTCGAATGTAGTTTAACCTGGTAAAACTGCAGTAAACTGAATTTTGAAACATTTTCCACTGATCGTGGCTGCAAATGATAATCAAATGATGCAGTTGTTAGATGTGTCGTGCAGTCAAGCGCACACGCTGCATTTTAAAGAGCCGATTCAGGTGTCTGGATGGGAATTGCACCATGCAAATTGCATTCGGCACAGGGTTTTTATTTTCAAGTGTTTGAGAATTACCAGATTTGCATAATTTCTTAAGTGAATCGGGCGCTAATGCAGTGCATACAGTGCATGCAATAAACAACACTTTCTATTCATTATTTGAAAATTCCCTATTGACAGATAAAAAGCCAACTGAGGTCATGCATTACTGTGATTTTACCACGGGTTGTTTTTACAGCAAAGTGGTAAAATCAATGCGATGCATGACCTCCTACGGCTTATTGGCTTTATAAAATAGCAGCAACAGCAACATGAGAAAAGTACAAAGGTTCTACACATAAAATAAACAAATTCATCCAGTAATATAAGCAATATAGTGTATAATCAGGTTACAGGGTACATTTCCAGAGAATGAATGAATGAATGCATTATAAATCTCTTTGGATAAAAGAGTTTGCCAAATGTAAGCTGTTTACAATGACAATGTTTGCAATGCAAATTGGTGCATTCATATTGAATGTGTTCATCAGCATTTTTACCACAATTTCAAACTCATCCATTCAGAGTTTTGATCAGTTTAAAAAAAATGCATTTTATTTCTAATTTGGCATCACTTAGCAATTTGCCACATCACTGTAGAAGAACAAAATAAATAAGAAACAGGGTTTTTCATCACATTTTAAAACCCGAACATTGTTACAGGAGTAAATATGTTATGATTATATTAACTGGAAATGATATATCATGTGTTGTTGGATCTCGGCCGTGTTTGACAGTATGAGGTATACGCGCAGATATCCGTACATTCGCTAACGTAGCCGGATTGATGGATGGTATAATAGAGCGCTGCTCTGTACGGAAGGACATTAACGTGTGAATGATGTGTAGCCGACACATATTTAATATTTCATAACTCCGTAGTGAACAGTATGTCAACATCTGTCTGACCCTGGCCCAGAACACAGGGCTCATATCAGAAAGCTGATTACTGACCTTACCACAGTAATGGGCATGTTATCGATGAAAAAATCCTTCCCAGCGGAACACGGCGCTCCGCTAAAGGCTACAGAAAACTACAACACTTCTCTAACAACATCTCAGCGCAACCACAGGAATGTTTTATTGCTCAGAGGTTATTCTTTTCTACCTCATGAGACTCAATGTTCTCAGCTGTGATTCATTAAAGCATCAACTTTGTCTCACTGAAATATTCAGACACAGTTTAGGAAGACTAATTCAGAACTTCTCAAGAAGAAAGAGGGTTTAGGATAACAAGAGTTATTGGGATCGCAATGCTCTGAGCCCCTTTATTTTTGGGTCACACTTGGAACCTTTGTGGACAAAGGTGACCAAAGCCTTTTTTTCCCCCAGAAAAAATCTAATATATTTTTGTTCAATAATAAATGATATATATATTTTTTTTTTTTAGATAATTTTATGGTACGAATGAATATTTATGCAATAATTAGTATGCATTGTTTGCCATTGAAAATAATTGTAAAATATTATTTAAAATTATTTTTCAGTTAATTCGGTATCGGGTTATAAGAGAGACTAGCTGTGTCTGATTTGTAGATTGTATTTATTATTATTTTTTCTATATTTCAATTTTTTTCCTATTTCCCATTAATTTCTTTTGGTGGTCATTTTTGACCGTGAAGACCACGCGTGTAACTTTATTTACGATCACTTAGCCTTTTCAATTCATGCCCTATTTTGTGTGTGTGTGTGTTCACATATCAAATGCCATAAAAGTCACCAAGTTTCATACAGTTCAGATGAAGCCACGATTTTTATAATCGTGTTTTTATAATCAATTTTTATAATTAATTTTCTTTCCTAAGGATTCAACGGACACGGAAAACAGCCGCAGCTAGAAGAGATAAAGGGTACGAGGAGGACCTCAGATTTACGTTTGCTCCGTCCCGGTCTCAGTTAAAGCAGTTAGATGCCGTTACATCAGCCATTGTGGTGTTTTATGCACTTGCAGCGATTCAATTATTTGTTTGTGCGAGTCAGCTGTGCAGCGAGTGATGATTCACATAAATTCAGCCGTGAATCCCAGAGGAACTCCGAGTGTTGCTCTGTGAGTGATGTTCTTTTAGGGAATGATGGTGTCACGGAGTGTCGGGGAAATGTTTTGATGAATGTGATGCGATAAAAGCGCCGACTGCCAAAATGCCACGGCAGGGATATTCCATTCATCAAATTAAACCTGATTGTTTCTCTCTTTGGAAAACTTCATCTCATTCATTTTAGCCTTCATGTCAAAACAATGGTTATTTCTACTAGTCTTAATTCATTGATTTGTATGGCTGTTCGTTTTCGTCACGTCCGGTTGCTGCATTAACTTCTACCATGAAAAACTGAAAATGCATATCTGAAATATTGTTTATATATATTTCTCTAATCAATGTTTCAAATTAAACACGTTTTTTTAGAATATAGTTTTAACTGATTATTATCATTTCTTGAAAAAGCAACTGTAGCTATTAAAAAAATGTATTTGCCAACTTTTAGCAGCTTTTGATAAGTGACTCAAACGATAGAAAGGCACACTTTCCCTCTAAATTACACAAAAGGAGGAAACCAAAGACGCCTAGCAGTACACACATCACGTGAATTGAGTTAGCTGCTGAGTTAGCGGAGTTAAAATTTTAATAATTGTCCATTTACTGTACGATACACCTTGTTAGTGATTATTGATTAGTACACTGTAAGAAAAACAACTCGAAAAATGGAAAAGGTAGTAGTTATTTTCCAGGACATTATCCGTTATACATGTTGTAACCCTGTAACCCGAAAACATAAAATATTATGCATAATTTAGAATGCGTAAAAAAAAAGTGAAAAATCAATACGGAAAATTCCTT
>NW_015505738.1:471620-488046 GCF_001515645.1 Sinocyclocheilus grahami
TGAGTGTGAGTGAGTGAGTGTGTGTGTGTGAGAGAGAGTGTGTGTGTGTGAGTGAGTGAGTGTGTGTGTGTGAGAGAGAGAGAGAGTGTGTGTGTGTGTGTGTGTGTGTGTGAGAGAGAGAGTGTGTGTGAGTGAGTGAGTGTGTGTGAGTGTTTAATGTTCTTCACATTCTGAAGAGTGAAACACTGAAGCTGTCAAAACATTGACTTATGCTTTAAATAATGTGCCTGTGATAGAGATATTTTATAATTAAACATGTTTTTTATTAATGAACATTTCATGTTGCCATCCGCTGAGACTACAGTCTCTTAGAAAACGACACCACACAAACCTTCTGTGGTTAAAGTGCAAGCTTATTTTCATTCAAAGCAAACTGCTCTCTCTCTCTCTGTGTGTGTGTTTCTCTGTGCAGCTTGAACATTTGTTTGTTGTTTTGTCTCACTGGAGCACAGAATCATGGGATGCGTTCTCCTCCATCTGACTACAGGAGGTATAAGACAAGAAAAGACACATGTGCGGGAGAAGCCGCGTTGAGGTCAGAGGTCAGCAGATTTCATCATCCCCAACACGAACACCTGTAGAGCTTCAGGTTGGTTATTGATCAGCCAGATTCTCGACACACACACATCATATCAGCAGATGCATCCGGTGCATTCGGCCGGCTCAGGTTTACAGCAGGTAAGCAGATGTCAGATGAAACCTGAAACCTGATACATGTTTGGAAGAAACAGCTGATTTTTCTTTAAATAGACAGCTGAATCTCAGGAATCTGTCAAGAACACGACCGGCTCATATTTCACCCCAAAATCAAATTTTTTGGACATTAATATTTCTTTTTCTGCATTATGACATTGTTTTCATGACAAGCACTTTTTCTCACTATAGGACACTATGAAATATGTTTTAGTTCTTCCGAAGTTTTTTTATTTTATTTATTCTAGATTTCATTTCTTTTACGTTTAACTTTTTTATGGACTTTTATGGTTTTATAGATAAATCGCATTTTAGTACTCAAAAAGCATGTCCAATTAGTTGAAATCATGAAGCATACAATTTACAGGGTTTATTTTCAACTGCTTGCACACGTTTTCAAAACTTTGCCTCTTTTTAAAAAAACTTTACACACAAATCCAAAAGCCTCACATGTCTTGCAAAATGAAGCACTGCATTCAAAATATCACAAACGCATCTCAAAAGCAAACATTTGCAAACACCTTTGCCATAATATTAATTCCTGTTAGATTTTTGTGTGTTACATAGAGAACTGTGTGTTGAGTTTAGCAAAAAGTGTTTTATGAAATTGAAAACTGAGTCAAAGGCTGAGAATTAGTGCATGGTTCTGCAGATTTGGTGTGTGCTTCTGCCATTTGAGTGTCAGCTTTCAGAAACTGTGTGACAAGTAAAGATTTTGTGTGTAAGCAGTTGAAAACTGTAACAAACATTTACTAAAAGTTTAACAAAAATGTATTTTTAATTTAATTACTTATTTAACTTTTTTCTTTATTTAAATGTATTTACACCGATATGTGATGGTATTTCCGTGAGATTCCCCCGCACAGGTAGAAGATTGTCAAAGCTCTCGTGGTTTTAGTTACACATAAAGTGGCGTCTCTCACAGGACAGGTGATCTGCACACACTGACCAGCTCACCTTTGTCACCTGTCCGCTGAAATTTCCACAGCATATTTGAGGTAAATCATTCCCGTTTTCCACCACTGAACCTTCGCTCGCCTGCTCCCTCCCTCAGGATCTGTTGTTTTTAAACCACCTTTTTGTCAAGCAGATGCGCAATTGAAAAGACGCCGTGAACGACTGTTTGTTTTCCCGTGGCACATTTGTACCTTTACCTTGATTTACTGCAGGTAGCGAATCAGTCGCTGCAAACATCCAATTTACCCACACACACACACTCTCTCTCTCTCTCACACACACACACACACACACACACACACTCTCTCTCACACACACACATCTGGCATTACATCAGAGGCAGCTGGATCCGAGGACGCGGTGAAGGTATTGGAATGTAAATCAAGAGTTTTCCATCTGAATAGCAGCGTTACCTGAGCGTTTGGGTAGCAGACAGCAGGCGTCTGGGGTTCAGCGACTCTTACACGCTCGCTTCATTTCATAGGGCTTGTAAACACGCTGCTGAATTGATGTTATCAATTGTGATGTTGGCAAATAGCGCCGACGCTTCCACCTCTGTGTTTATCTCCTCTCGCACACAGCCACCTGCTAAGAGGTGTCACACTTTAATGAAATTGTTTGAATATCCCTGGCGCGTTGCTAAGAAACAGCGCCGCCGCCGTAATGCGTGCAGATTTCTGTCATCAAATAATGATTAGGGACGAGCGGAGGTGCACGGGCGCCGTGGGATCTGTCGAGACGCACGCTCCTGACGCTCTCACATACGGTTCTGTGGCGCGTTAACAGACGTGGTGGGAGCTCGGGCCTGCACTCTGACGGCTTTATAATATCTAACAGCGCACTTGTGTTTGTGAAGCTAGAACTCATGGATTTCTCACACTGTAAAGAATAAATAGTTGAGAAAACGTAAACTTGATGCAGTAAAAGACTTTTGAGTTCTCTCAACAATAGTTTTTTTTTCTCTCTCAGTAAATATACATTTAGCCAATGTAAATGTTTGTTCATGCAGTGCTGATTGTCTTATTTTGCTAACAGAAAAATTATCGTCACATGCAACTGAAACAACAATCGTTGAGGTAATTAACTTTTTTCTGTTTCCTTGAAGAAAAAAAAAGAATGTGTTAAAAGTCACCACATTATCGAATGTATGTTTGTTTACGAATGACAAATGTTAATGGATAGCTTAGTCTACTAAGTAGACAACATTGTCTTTGTTTTTAAAACCACTTACAGACTAAGATATGCAGGGAATGGACAAAAGTGGTTAAACATACTCTAGACCTCAAAACTAGACACACAAACCTGGTAATCAACCATTGCAGATGAGCGCTTTACATCACAGTACAACAAAAACTAACAATATTGATAAAACAACAACAAATTAAGTCAGCAAACAGCAAAACAATAATCCTATAACAGTAACTGCATAATTTATTCATGCTGCAATGCATGCTGGGAACTCACAAAGCCTTAACATTTCATCAGTGTGAAATGCTTTGTTTAAAACTGTGTTTGACTAGTTGGGACAATATTTTGGGTAAATTTGTCGGTCTGACAAAGGTTTTTATGTACACTGAACAAAATTATAAACGCAACACTTTTGGTTTTGCCCCCATTTTTCATGAGCTGAACTGAAAGATCTAAGACTTTTTCTGTGTACGCAAAAGGCCTATTTCTCTCAAATATTGTTCACAAATCTGTCTAATATAGAAAAAGTATTAGACCTTTGAGTTCAGCTCATGAAAAATTGGGGAAAAAACAAAAGTGTTGCATTTATAATTTTGTTCAGTGTAGTTTCAAGAAGTAAAATACTTGAAAAAATCTGCACACTCTCAAAAAATAAAAAAGTCACGAACGAGATGCAATTTACCGAAACAAACAAGGCAACAAGGCAAACATTTTGGTCGCATGTTGACCATCTCAATTCCAAGCTAATGCAGTTTCAAGAAAATAGCATTTGTTAGAATTTGAGACTCAAAAGGTTTTGTAAACTGGAAAATGTGCAGTTGCATTTTCTACAGGTTAAAGGATTATGGAGAAAAGAAACACCTTTGGCTTTGCTTCGACGTCTTTGAGCGCTCTGGCCACATTGAAGTCCAGATAAAGTTAGACTCTCATTTCAGGCTTGATTTCTTTGCGTCTTTTATCCGACGTGTCACCTTTGAGGAGGCCTGAAGACTGGCATTCACCACAGGCGGAGCAGGTACCTCCGTAGCAGCGCAATTATCACACGGTGGGACTCCGTTGCTCTTTTCAACGGGTTTCTTTGTAGCCGATTGCGAATCGATGCACGGCCCGTCTTTTTGAGCTTTTTCGGTGCAAAAGGACAGTGCGTCTTCATGGTGAGTTTCTGGCGGGATTTCGATAACGGGTCGGAGCATCGGAGCGGTTTTGGAGCACGTTCCCTCAGCGGGGATCCAATCAGGCTACCGCGGGACGCCCGACGCCGCTCGGTGCAAACAGGCTGTCCGCTGGGGGCGTCCACACGGAGTCTTTTAGAAACGAGATTATTGAGCTCTTCACTACAGGTTTAGATCAATCCGCCTCTTTTAAGTGCACAAGCAACAGAGTGGCGTTCACAACACACACACACCTGCAGAGGAAACGCTGGCGCTCAGAGGATGCTCTTTCAGTGCTCAGACTTAATGGAGTTCTCGCTTGTGTTGCATTGAAGTATCAAAGATGCTTCCCTTGAAATTATATTAGAACAAATAAAAATAGACACAAATAGTTGACTTACAGTCAGAGTAGTTTGGAGAATCTGATCAGAAAGTTCATATTGACACTTCAGACCTGTGATGGTTTGATTGCTTCCTTATTTGTAAGTCGTTTCGGATAAAAGCATCTGCTAAGTGATTAAATGTAAGTGATCACAGACTTGGAGTCTTGTAAACTTGAGGACAGCTTTACTCAGTTGCATTTCATTGAAGTGCCAACAAAGTTTCCCCTGACATTCTTCTGGGTAAAAATAAAAATAGACACAAATAGTTGACATACAGTAGAGCAGTTGGGAGAATTTGATCAGAAAGTTTATACTGGCACCTTTGATCACAAACTTGTAAACTTAAGCACAGGCTGAGGCATTGTTGAGATCTAGAGGAGTCTTTTACTAAGAAGAAACTACTGCTAAGCTTCTCCATAAGTCAAACTCTCCATTTTCTTTCCATTTAATCGGGTTGCAACATCTAGGATATCTAGATTAACTACTTAATCTCATTTAGATTGTTCTTTAATTGCTCAGGAGAATTAATGGAGCTCTTAATGTTTCAACGAAGTGATGTTTCCCTTGAAAATGTATAAATATTTTATAAATGTATTCCACACTTGAGATTGCATATTGAAGAATCAACAATGTTTCCTTTGAAATTCTATTAGAAAAAAAAAAACCTGTGGACAGTTTGAGACATTGTTGAGATCTCTTCTGAAATTCTAATGGAGAAGTTACTGAGTAAACCTCTAATACTGATAAGCCTCGAAAGTCTCCTTTTCTCACCATTTCTGAAGGCAAAAACAAAGGAAACATGTATATCAGCACTTCTGGTTCCATCATCCTTAAGTCAATGGGTCATGATGATCAAAGCGTGTAAAAATCATAAACTTTTGTTGGTCACAGAGCTTATTTTCTACAATAATCCAAAAGCCAATGGAAAAATCCTGTTGTGTTTTTGTTGAGGGAACAAGGGTGATGCAAACATCTAGGCTGGCCTACAAAAATACACTGTCTTTGTTTTTCAGTGTGTTTTACAGGCATCAGGAGCCTTTAACCTTGAATATGTCCAATCTATCCTGCTCAAATAGACACACAGGCTACCTAATATCAGTGTTATTTATTGGCTGTGGAGGAGAGTGACAGATGAGCGCAGCTGGAGACATGAAGAGAAGCAGATAAGCAGCTCATGATGGAGAGACTAAAGCCCTGACTCGAGCAGAGAGTTTAACAGGAAGAGCTTGAGTAACTCTGACCGCTCGCAATAAACAACAGACCACAACCCAACCAGCAGTTACACAGGACACGCTTACATAACCTGTGTGTCTCCATGCATGTCTGCATTTGTCACTAATAAAAAAGTATGAAAAAGCAGCGCCATGGTATTCTTTGAAGTGCCATATTACACTGAAAGTACTTGAATAAATGATGCATAAGATGAATAAATACTGTAAGAAATGTATTGCATAGTTATTATCACTCACTGAGAAAATCTTTGAACTTCTTTCAAATGACACACAAGAAACTCCCAAATATTACAGTGTTCATGTTCACGAAGAGGTGATGTATGGAAGCTTTTTTCCAGCACAGAATTAAAAAAGGTAATTGCAACTGAGTTGTATCTCACAATTCGGACTTTTTTTTCTTGCAGTTCTGTGAAAAAAAGTCAAAATTGTGAGATACAACTCAGTTGGAATTACCTTTTTTAATTCTGTGCTTAAGTCAGAATTGTGTGGGGGGGAAATCTGAATTATGACATAAAAGGTCAGAACAAAATAGCAGAACTGCAAGATGCAAAGTCAGAATTGTAAGATATAAACTCGCAATTACAATCTTAAAACTTTGAATTGCAAGACACAAACTTGCAGTCGTGAGAAGAAAAGTCAGAATGGTTAGATATAAAGAAAAATCACAATTACCGTTTTATTTTATTTGTATTCTGTGCTGGAAAAAAAACTGAATTGCGACATGTAAAGATAGAATTCTGAGCAAAAAGACAGAATTGTCAAAAAATTTAAAATGTAGTAAAAATTGCAACACTAAAACTCATAATTACAGTATGTACTTCTAACTTGCAATTGCGAGATACAAACTCAAATGTGACGGGAAAAAATAATTTCAATGGTCTTTTTATTTAATTTTTTCCAAGCTGAAAACAAAAAAAAACACAATTGTCAGATGTAAACTCTGAATTCGGAGAAAAAAGTCAAATGCAAGATGTAAACTCGCAATTGTACGAGAAAAAAAAAAAAGTCAGAATTGTAAGATGAAATCACAATTACCCTTTATATTTTTATTCTGTGCCGGAAACGGAAATGTAATTCTCAGAAGAATTCTGGAAAGAAAAAAAAGATGAGAACTCTCGATTATGAGCTTATAACTTGCAATGGTGAGATACGAACTCACAATTCTGAGAAGAAAAGTCTCAATTGTGAGATAAAAAGCCACAAGTTTTCACATTCTTATTTGGTGGCAGAAATAATCTTCCATAGAGAGACGTTATCAGGGCAGAGATTACACAAGCTCCAGTCATTAGTGCGCCGTATCAGCAAACTCTATTGAATCAGAATAATTTAAGCTGCGATATGCGACCCGGGGCCTGCAGGCAGGTTGGGGGCGCAAACCTCGTCACAGCATTAATTGCTATCAGATCACCATCGTTAGGAGCGTCGTTCTCGGCCAGGCTCAGCTCAGACTCTCTCTCTGTGTTAATTAAGCTCAAACCCGAGGCCTGTCCGCCGGAGGCGCTTGACCCCCACTGACCGCAGACCCAGATCACCTCAGGAACACTCTTAAAAATAAAAGTGCTTCACAGCGATGCCATAGAAGAACCATTCAGTCAAAGGCTTTTTCTTACCTTTTTTATAACCCGAAGAACTTTCTTTCACCACAAAGAACCTTTTGTGAAACAGAATGGAAACCATTAGGGCCTTTCGCACCGCAGGAACCTTTTCATAGTTCCAGAACTAATTGTGGAACTATCCACTTTTCGGCGTGTTTGCACCGTTTTGCGGAGAGCCGCCGTGATTGGCCTCACCTGCTCTGAGCCGCGCTTAAAAGGTTAAAAGGTCAGCGGATGGATGTATCAGTTTAGATTTTTTTTTAAAAGTAAGAATACAGAGTTAAAATGCAATATAATAATTAAATAATCAATGTCCATGTGTTCACAAGGAACCCCCTAGTTTTTTAATCTTAAAGAAATAAGAAACTCAAGCAGTTTTAAATGTAAAACAATCTTCAATATTGGATATACATTGTACACAATTCTGTTTAAAATTATTATTATTATTATTATTATTATTATTATTACTATTATTGTCATGTCCACTACAATGATTAGAGATGATTAGAGGTGATGGAAATTAAAAACTACTTTGCCTTACTGTCGCATCATTTAGCATCCTCTCAGTGCAACTAAAATCCAAAAGCAACATGCAACAATGTGATTTTTATGTTTTTGACCGATATACTTCCACCGTGACGCTTTCTTTATTTTATATACTGATAAACGATACACTTATTTTCTGTGGTGATCGACAGCATATCTCAGATGCTGTACATTGTATCTGTACTGAATCCAGAAGGTTCGTCTCAGATTGATGTGATTTGTCCCTCTCTTGGGACAAAAGCGGCGCTGATGTCTCTAGTGGAGGCTCTTCACTTGGCTGTAATCAGGAGAGAGTGTGCAGAGATGAAAGATCATCAGCAAGAACACACATTTACAAATTAACACCATTACTCTCTTCACGTTCAATAATCTCACAGCGTACCACCTAACTACGCCTATGAAGAGCTGAACTGTTCGTGTTTCCGCTACAAAGTTCAACATGCTAATGAGAGGCGCTTCATCTCAGTAATGCATGACGTCTGATGACCGGCGGATCCAGAGCTGTTCACCGGGACTAAACCGGCAGAAACCAGCAGAATCATGATCCACATGAAGCCTGTTGGCTGATGTGCTGGGGATATTAAATGACATTCAGCAGCTGCTACAAGGTAACCGCTACACAATGTAAAACTTTGCCCAGCCGTAATTAACTGCTTTCAATCGCTTTACGTATACGTCAACTTTCCATGTCCATTATTGTGTACATTTAGTTCTGGAACTAAAGCGGTGCGAAAGGGCCTATTTAGACAAAAAGGTTCTTCTATGGCATCACTGTGAAGCACCTTTATTTTTAAGAGCGAACTCGAGGTCGACGCTTCACTTAAAACGGAGAACGCAGAGGTAAGACGGCAAACCTGAAGCTCCCTCAGCTGTCTGAACTTCGGTGGCTCTCCGAGAAGAGAAAGGTCTGTATCCGCCGCGCTGTTTACCGAGAGAGATGGGCATGAATAAACCAAAGGCATCTGATGGCACGCAGTTACCTGCTCTCGCAGGAGCGCTCGCTCTCACCCCACAAATAACCTTTAATATTTCATATCTGGCTGTGATCTGCGAGGAGAGCTTCTCTCAGGCAGAGCTTTCTCAAAGCAGAGGGCACTGGGAGAGAGACACGGAGCCAGGATTATTTCTGTACCTGTTCAAACACGCCGCGCTAAATTATTCAGCATGTTGGTCTGCTTTTACCTCGCCGCTGAAAATGCACCTACAACCTCTGACAAAAAGGAGACACGGTGAGGAAAGGAATCTCGCCTCGGGGAAGAGAAAACAAGCACGGCACTAACCTGCGCGGGCCGCTGAGCTGCCATCATCATCTATAATTCATGAGCTATGCTCTCACAAAATGGATCATGATACACTTGTACAAGAATCCCGGGCAGACATAACCTGATATGACAAGGCTCTGACCCTCTTCTTCGTAAAGTCTGGTATTTTTAGCGTGGATTAAAAAATGCACAAGTTTTGCGGAGAGCCGCCGTGATTGGCCTCACCTGCTCTGAGCCACGCTTAAAAGGTTAAAAGGTCAGCGGATGGATGTATCAGTTTAGATTTTTTTTTAAAAGTAAGAATACAGAGTTAAAATGCAATATAATAATTCAATAATCAATGTCCATGTGTTCACAAGGAACCCCCTCGTTTTTTAATCTTAAAGAAATAAGAAACTCAAGCAGTTTTAAATGTAAAACAATCTTCAATATTGGATATACATTGTACACAATTCTGTTTAAAATTATTATTATTATTATTATTATTATTACTATTATTGTCATGTCCACTACAATGATTAGAGATGATTAGAGGTGATGGAAATGAAAAACTACTTTGCCTTACTGTCGCATCATTTAGCATCCTCTCAGTGCAACTAAAATCCAAAAGCAACATGCAACAATGTGATTTTTATGTTTTTGACCGATATACTTCCACCGTGACGCTTTCTTTATTTTATACACTGATAAACGATACACTTATTTTCTGTGGTGATCGACAGCATATCTCAGATGCTGTACATTGTATCTGTACTGAATCCAGAAGGTTCGTCTCAGATTGATGTGATTTGTCCCTCTCTTGGGACAAAAGCGGCGCTGATGTCTCTAGTGGAGGCTCTTCACTTGGCTGTAATCAGGAGAGAGTGTGCAGAGACGAAAGATCATCAGCAAGAACACACATTTACAAATGAACACCATTACTCTCTTCACGTTCAATAATCTCACAGCGTACCACCTAACTACGCCTATGAAGAGCTGAACTGTTCGTGTTTCCGCTACAAAGTTCAACATGCTAATGAGAGGCGCTTCATCTCAGTAATGCATGACGTCTGATGACCGGCGGATCCAGAGCTGTTCACCGGGACTAAACCGGCAGAAACCAGCAGAATCATGATCCACATGAAGCCTGTTGGCTGATGTGCTGGGGATATTAAATGACATTCAGCAGCTGCTACAAGGTAACCGCTACACAATGTAAAACTTTGCCCAGCCGTAATTAACTGCTTTATTTCACATTAAGATATAAGCTGCCTGGAATGTTTTCCTCCCATCAAAGCTCGCAAGTCATGTTTGAGTATGTTTCCAAATGGTGTTGATGATTGATGCGTCATTTCAGATTTAATCACAGAAAACATCACCAGTTGTGTCACACCAAACTTAAATATATTAAAAGCAATTTAGATTTGAGAGCTGCAGTGGTCAGTATTATTCATACACTAGTGTGGTATTTATTCATATTTTTAATACATTTTTGAATTTTCTTTCTCATTTTATTTTTAGTTTGTTTTATTAATTGTATGTATTTTATAATTATTGCCCTCTTTTAAATATTTCTGTTTAGCTTTAATTTATTTTTATTTTATTTCAGTTTTATATTTGATTTCAATTACCAGATATATATATATATATATTATTATTTTTTTTTTTTATTATTTATTTATTTATGTATAAGTTGCCATAATTTTTGTGATATTGTTGTTTTGTGATATTTGTATGATACTTTTTGTTACTTTTTGGTATTTTTCCCCCTTTTTAAATTAAATTAAATTAAATTAAATTAAATTAAATTAAATTAAAGTAATAAAATAAAATATTTTTTTATGATTATTTGCAGTGTTCTTTTTCTTCATTCATGAAAAAAAAGAACAACAGTTTTTGTTGCACACAAAAAAAAATAAAAATAAATTTAGAACAACAGAGGATGACTAAATGATGTCTGTTTTAATTTTGAAAATCTCATTAATAATACTTAATAAAGCTGACTGTTGCACCAACTCAAGTGATTTTTAAGAGTCAGATCATGTAGTTTTGTTGAATGCATTTGACCCTAATGAAGCTTTAGGTCCATTCTAACTTTACATCATTGTGTGAAATGATACAACTAACAAGAGATAATGAGGGCAGAAGAAGTTATGAGTTCTGGTTTAAAGTGGAACAACAGAGGATGACTAAATGATGTCTGTTTCAATTTTGAAAATCTCATTAATAATACTTAATAAAGCTGACTGTTGCACCAACTCAAGTGATTTTTAAGAGTCAGATCATGTAGTTTTGTTGAATGCATTTGACCCTAATGAAGCTTTAGGTCCATTCTAACTTTACATTATTGTGTGAAATGATACAACTAACAAGAGATAATGAGGGCAGAAGAAGTTATGAGTTCTGGTTTAAAGTGGGCCACAGAATGGCTGTCGGTCTGGATCTTCTGCATCAGAGGAACTGCTGTGGACTGACTCTCAGACTAATTAAATTAGCCGCGATCAGAGCTACTGACGAGCTTTGTACTGGACTCAATGTTGAGCTTCGTGCCTCGGAGCTCAGAGACGAGTTTCTGCCATTTAAACCTCTGAGTGCCCTAAAGCTCGCCGGCGGACGGCCCACACTCGCAGACGCAATTTGCCTGAGCGAGAGAGAATTAAGAACTGATAATGAGAGAGAGAGAGATGACCAGGGGTGACCGAGAGAGAGAGAGAGAGAGAGAGAGAGAGAGAGAGAGAGAGAGAGAGGCCATCTCTCATTTTTTTAAAAACTTTATTTCTATATTTTAGTTTAGTTTAATACTTTTTACTTTAGTACTTTGCCAATGCTACATTTCTAGCTTTCTTATTTATTTTTTATTACATTTCTTAAAATAGATTCAATTTCTCATTTACATAACATTTCTAATTTAAGTTGATTATTTTAAGTTTTCCATCCAGTATTTAAATTTGATTATATCTTTATTGCAATTACCAAAAATGTATATCATTTTTATTTGCGTTTAAATATTGCTATATTGCTTTATTTTTGTTTAAGAGTTTAGATTAAACTTTATTTCTATATTTTAGTTTAGTTTAATACTTTTTACTTTAGTACTTTGCCAATGCTACATTTCTAGCTTTCTTATTTATTTTTTATTACATTTCTTAAAATTGCATTAGATTCAATTTCTCATTTACATAACATTTCTAATTTAAGTTGATTATTTTAAGTTTTCCATCCAGTATTTAAATTTGATTATATCTTTATTGCAATTACCAAAAATGTATATCATTTTTATTTGCGTTTAAATATTGCTATATTGCTTTATTTTTGTTTAAGAGTTTAGATTCACATTTTATTAAATTAAATGTATAAGTTAATAAAAAATAAAAAAACAGTATTTCTATTTCATCCAGTATTTATATTTAATCTCAGCCTTATTTCAATCACTGATAATAGCTTTTAATAGTTTTAGTTAACAACACTGATTACATATGGACAATATTAATTTGTATGCACCTTTGATCAAATGAAATAAATAAAGTGCAACCTTTTCAACAGATAGGCTATAAAAAAGCATGCTGCTTTATTCAGTTAATAAAAAATAAAAAAACAGTATTTCTATTTCATCCAGTATTTCTATTTAATCTCAGCCTTATTTCAATCACTGATAATAGCTTTTAATAGTTTTAGTTAACAACACTGATTACATATGGACAATATTAATTTGTATGCACCTTTGATCAAATTAAATAAATAAAGTGCAACCTTTTCAACAGATAGGCTATAAAAAAGCATGCTGCTTTATTTACAATGCTGAAGTCTCATCTGATGAGGCCGAGAGACTGATAATAATGTCAGACTCACAGTATATGAATCAGCACGAGTGCATGCTTAGGAACACATTGGACTGTAAAGGTCAGATATCTGCGGCTCCGTCAGCGACATATGTTCTTGATCTGAATGATTGCTCACATGCTAACAGTATGTACAGTGCATGTGTTTTACCTTACAGACCCATCTGTTCATTTACATGCCTGCGCACACCTGCTCGAACATCTGCTGCATCGTGTGTGTGTGCACTCAGCACAGTGCAGATCTTCTCTCGCGTTCAGAGTGATTCATTTGATGTATATTTGATCAGATAGTCGCTCACGTTAGAGATGCTTTGAGCTTCTCTGGATCAAGCAGATCAAGGGAAACATCTTCATTCCAATGCTTTACATAAGGTGAGAGAAACCAAACGCTGTGTGCTTCAACTGGACTACAGCTAAAGAAGGAATTATGAGCAGAACCTCACACACACACACACACACACACACACACACATGCTGTGAAGGTGCTTACATCAAAGACTCAGTATGTTTCATACAGGACCTGTAATCTGAATCACATAAAACACTTGGTTCACATCTGTAAAAAAAACACTGATAAACAATCTGTTTCACATTTAAAGGGATAGTTCACACAGAAATGTCATTATTTACTCATTCTCGTGTTGTTTGCATGCTGCTCTTTCTTGCGCAGGGAACAATAACAGTACTGTGATGGTGTTTGCCAGTTTTGGCAGCGTTATTGAAGTATCGTTGATTTTTATTAATATTTTGAATGTTTATATTTTCATTTATTTATGTTTTATTTTATAGTTAAACTTTAACTTTATTTTGTTGTATTTTCCTGTCATTTATATGTTTCTGTATGTTTCAATTCAACTTAATTTAATTTAATTATAAAATAATTAAATATTTTATATAGTTTATATAACTATTTTAGTTAATTTTTATTTTATTTAAACTAACAAAGATATTATTCAATAGTTTTAATTTAAGTTTTAGTATACACAGACACACACACACACACACACACACACACACACACACACACACACGTGTGTGTGTGTGTGTTTAGTGGTGATAGTTTAGTGGTGAATTTGACACAACCCTGCATGGTGTTGAAATAACGATGTTACTTTAAGCTTAATTCAGATTTCAAATGGAATTCACATGTTTTATTGTACAGTGACTGTCTGTATTAACAGACGTGCATTAAATTGCCACCTTTTGACCAAAGTGAACACAGGCACACTCTCTGAGTCTGGACAGATCTGTAATAATTCTACAGTGCTCTACTCAATCTCTGTATTGAGTGTGTTTCCTCACGTACAGTAGTGTGTGTTAGATGACTAGATATCACTGATCTCCGCTCATGTTTTCTCCTACTATAGTGGCGTACAGCACACTCTCACTCGCTCTCAGTGTGTGTCCTGTTGTAAATTGAGGTGATGGGACTCGTCCACCCACTCGACTCCACCAGCGCTCTGGAAATCTCCCAGAGATCCATTTCTTTTCACGGAAGCAGGGCTGTGATTGGCCGGCTGGAGGATCGTTGTCATGGTGCTGTCTCCAGGTTCTGAGCGGTGATGTGAGATCGGTCATCAAATTAATCACAGGACATGAGCGCTGATTACAGCGATGCAGCCGCCTCTAAACACGCTGTCAGAGCAAAAGTCCTGGGAGTTTTCTGCCAGGATATTATCCATTAATTTTACAGACATTTCTGTTAACCCTAAAACAATGCACTGAAGTGCAAAATAGCTGTTCAAATCAATATGGAAAATTAATTTGTATTAATACAGTACATTGTGCCTTTTTCAAGGATTTTATTTTAATATATATTTTTATTTTATTTTATTTAATCTTTACTGTGACAAAAAATAAACCATCATTTATTTAATTATTTATTAATTATTATTTTCATGTATTTATTGTACAGTAGTTAACTATATGTTTTACATGACCTAACAATGAAAAATATTTCTAATGCATTTTTTTTTTTTATCTTTGTTACTTTATCTTAAAATATCTTAATTTCAGCATTTACTAAACGTTGTATCTGTAAAGATTATTTAATGCACTTTAATCATTAACAAACATTATCAAATTTTTACCAAATTCTCAATACCAAAATGAAAAAAAATACTTATTTTTTATTTTAAATTAAAATAAGTTCAAGTAATACAACCATGAAAAATGTATATTTACCATTTAAAAACGACAATGTTTTTCTGCAATAAAGTAGCAGAAATTATGTTTTTTCCCATGAGAAAATGTGGAGAAAATATTGCTACATCTCTGTAATTTGGTACAATTAATAATAATAAAAAATGTGTCAATCCAGTATGCATTTTGCAACACAAAGAGATATAAATACGCTGTATCTATAAAGATACTCTATTCTTTTCTATGTTGAAGAGCCTTATTTGTGGGTGCCATCATGGGAATATTCTGGCAACACATTAAAAACATGAAACATCTACACAATATCAGTGTGAATGGTGGAAATCCCTGGCACTAAATGCAATTTAAGCCATTTCTCCCTCTTCTGCAGCTCTAAAATCTCATTCAGATTCAAAAACAATGCATCACACCCAAAGTCACGGTTTGGTCAGAATTGCACCAGTCTTGAATATGCCAAAATGTTGCATGGGAAACAGCTGCATGAGCATTCTTCATAAATTCTCCTTGCACACAAAACATAAGTTTTGAAACGAGTAAATAATGACAGAAATGTCACATTCGGTGAGCTACTACTCCAAAAAAGGCCTTGTGTTCTTGATGCTATATTGTTTTCTTTCGATTCTGCGATGAAGTGAGATTAATTCTCCTCTTTCCCGTTTCCTCAGTCTGTTCTTCCCACGGCTTCAACCTCCCGCGTTACAGTACACAGACCTCCATCCCTCTCGTACTGTACTGTAATCACTCCACAAACCCTCCGTCACGGGTGGATGCTGGCAGCCGCTCAGAGAACACAGAGGAACTGAGAGAGAGAGAGAGAGAGAAAGTGAGAGGGAGGAGAAAGAAAAATGAAGGGGAGAGAAGTTACATGGGAACCGTGTTAAGGTTGAATATTTATTAGAATGAGCCATCTGGCGTCAGACTGTCTGTACATGAGCGCGAGTCCCAGAATAGATCCCATCTCTCTCTCTATCTCTCTCTGGCTGCTGTATGATTGTAATATAATTATATCATTAAAGGTGAAGCGTACTGAAGTAGAGAGCGACTGATTCATGTCGGACTTCAGAGAGGAGAGATTGTCGCTCTCGTCAAGCACTTGAGAATCTCTTTATCGTTACCTGCCAGGAAATCTCCAGGTCAGCGTGACGTCTTCACCGATTCGGTTCATTAAAACAGACAGTTTGATTCCTGGAGCAGCAGCAGGCCTTGAATCTTCATAATGAGTAATCCTGCCACTGAGTTTTACCTTGTTAAACGTGACACTCGTTAATCACTGATGCCGTTGGGATAAGAAAAACCACTAAGCACAATTTCACAATGTGTATTCATGAATAAGTAAACTGTGTGTGTGTGTGTGAGTGTGTGTGACAGAGAGAGAGTGAGTGAGTGTGTGTGTGTGAGAGAGTGTGTGTGTGTGTGTGTGTGTGTGTGAGAGTGTGTGTGT
>NW_015505738.1:488071-521189 GCF_001515645.1 Sinocyclocheilus grahami
TGTGTGTGTGTGTGTGTGTGTGTGTGTGTGTGTGTGTGTGTGTATGTGTGTGAGAGTGTGTGTGTGTGTTGTAGGGAATGCTGAAGGGAACAGCTGAATCATGCTGTAAATCCCTGTGGAATGTTGCATATTCCCACCGGGAAGGAAGATTTCAGCTGGATATCTGACCCTGACATTCCAATGAAGAGAGCAACACTTGCATTTCTCACACACACACTCACACACACACTCACACACACACACACACACAAACAAACAAACACGCACACACACACACACACTATCTATCTATCTATCTATCTATCTATCTATCTATCTATCTATTTATCTGTCTCTCTATCTCTGTCTGCTGGATGGATGTTGTGTTCTCGCTCAGCACAGATGTGTGTGTGTTGTGGTGTGATGTGCTGAGGGACACATTAACGGACAAACTGCTCGAGGTAATTACATCAACAAATCACACACAAGGTGTTCACAGAGTCAGTGCGCTGGTTATTTCTGGAGTTTGTTAGGTTACACTGACTTATAATCATCCTGTCTCTCTCTCTCTCTCACACACACACACACACACACACTCCGCCGTCACTACTTTGAACTTCCAGCAGGTTTTAGATGTTTGTGAGACAAACCTGGCAATTAGACGAGCACATCCACCACTACGGCACTTCATTAAACACACACACACACACACACAAATCTGAGCGGATCACAGCGTCACACATGTGCTGTCAGAGAACACAAACCCTCAGTCATTCTCCTCCACAACATGCATTTCAATGACAAGAAGATGAAAGAAAATTACATTTTCATCTCTGCTCAGGAGCAAAATGTGTGTTTTTATGAAGAGGAAGAGAACAGAGGTTAGCTTCATGAAAACAACACCAATTAAACTCCGAATCGCTTGTTTTCTCATAACGTTATATTAAAATTAAATAATTGCTTCGTATTAAGTTTAATAACACAGAAGGAAGGTGCTTTAGGGGAGGAGTTTCAGCGCTGTTTAAAGAACGGATCTTTTTATTTTCTTCCTTGCAAAAACCACTGGGACGTTTTAAAGCGCGCAGAAAGCTCACAGATCTGTGCAGAAAGTTCAGCAGAAGTTGCAGATCATTCGTTCTTCGAGTGTGTGGTTTTATGGAGTGCTGGGAGGTGCTGGAATATGCAGATGTGGTTATTTCTGATTGAGCGCCAGCGGCGGAGGGCTGTTCTCTCACAGATTACGCCGCTCGTCTCGAGGAGAGCAGGCCTCCGCTGGGCCACAGACCACCGCTGCCAGCTGATCATGGCGCTCTTTATATCAACCATTAATAAGACTTCAGAACATTCACTTATCAATCCTAATCCTGAGTCTACCGTGAAAACATTTTACCAACTCTGCAAAGAAATTTAAACTACACTTTGGACCACATTACAAACGTGTGTGTGTGTGTGTGTGTGTGTGTGTGTGTGTGTGAGTGTGTGTGAGTATGAGTGTGTGTGTGTGTGTGTGTGAGTGTGAGTGTGTGAGTTTCGGACGGGTGTGTTAAATTTAGCCAGAATTTATGAGACTTTAATGAGAAAGGGATGTACTGCACTGTTGAAGACACGTCACTCGCTCTTGATGTGAAGGATGGAGAGAGTTTCTCATGTGAAAGTCAGAAGAGAGAGAGGGGTTTCCCATCGCTCAGCTTTTAAAGGAGCAGCTCAGATTTCTGACGGATGCTCAACATTCTCCAGCATCTGCTCGCAGCCATTCACACACACTTGTGCTGCATTTCAACATGACGAATCGCTCCGGAGGAAATGATCGGGATTTTTTACATCGTACGAGTATCATCGGCCTCCAGTGAGAATGTGACAACTTATTTTTAAAATACTTGCATGTTCAAAGATCAGATTTTGTTCAAATGTGTGTGTGTAGAACTTTTCACTTCTATACAAATGTAAATTTAGACACAGAAAATGAAAGCCCGTTTGTATTTCCTGAAGGTATTGTGTGTGTGTGTGTGTGTGTGTGTGTTTGACTTCAGTCCATCACTCAGAGGTTGTGACTTTCTCACAGTGTAATAATAAAGAGACATAGTTTACTGGAAGCTTTACAGCAGCACAAGCGCGACAGTAATAAAAACAGCAGATAATCAGAGCGAGAGGCAGACGCCCTTCACATGGAAAGCTCTTTGTGTTTATCACCTCCGTTTAGAGAAATTCAGGCAGAAAATAAAATGATTAGAGCTTTGAGACAAACAGAGGGAGACGCGTCAGAGGACGACGTGTCGATATACACACACACACACACTGTAATGGTGATGTATAACAGGGGAGGGAGTCACACTGTAACTGCTAGTAAATACAGTGACACATTCACTATGAAGAGGAGACAGAAATATATAAATGCAATATAGAAATATGAATTATGAAGAAAGCACATTTCTCATCTTTGAACTCATAATAATGTCTTATTCATATAATGCTTCCATCAATTTTACAACAGATTCGCACAAACAAGCAACACTTGTAAATATAATTAATATCGCAATGCAGTAATAGCAAAAAAAAACTACATATTGAGTGCACACCGTTCATTAGTTACTCTAATTAAAAGTGCAATGATCAGACTTCTGATTTCTACACTCTTATTAGGTTTTCATGTAGAATATCATAATTTTCAATCATTAGTGAAGAACATCAAGAATAAGCTGAACTGAGAAACATCTGATGTGACACTTCAGGCCGGTGCAGATGTTTGTTAGCGTCATAAACGTGTTTATGGCAGAAGCAGCGCTGTGAAAGATCTGCTGAGGTACTACAGCCGCTTCATTTACAACAAAACGGGCTGTTTGCAGTCCTGCTGAGATTCTGCCAACTGATGAAGCTCATGCAGCAAAGTCATTCATTCAGCTGCGTCTTTAGTTTCCAACTGCAGACAGTCTGTCAGACTCAGGCCTCAATACCAGAAACAGACGAAACACACTGCACACACACTCACTAGAGTATTTCATTTGTCTACTAGCATGCACCACAGACATTTCTGTCCTCTCTTTCCATGTCATGGGCCTATCCAACACATAATATTTCCAGCACGTCTCAAATAAATGATGAATTGTTTGATATAATTTTGAAATGAAAAAACATATTTTAAACTTTTTTCAATTAAAATGACTCGTTAGCATGTTATATATCCTAAATATCCCTTGCTTTTATACAAATTCAACTGACAAGTTCATATTTGAGACAACATTGCCTGTTCATTTAGTTCGTATTAATTTTTATTTCAGTATTTAACTGTACTTATTTTAGTATGTCAAGGTAAGTAAAATAAGCTATATATATATATGTTTTGCAAGAAAATACTATTTTGGTGTGCTTGTACATTTAGCAGCCAATTTCAAGCCTCACACAATTGATTTTAGTGTACGTGCATAGGATATTATTCGGCTCTGTTTCAAAACCTAGAGAACAACCTTGCTGTCTGCATTGGCAGCTGGCTTCTATGACAGGATCTCAACAAAAAAATGAATCTCATAAGTGATTTGGAAACTCTAAACTGCTTCTTTAACATCAGGCTGTTGAATGTGAATCATCTCTCAGTCAGACACATCAGAGCTCGTTCTGTCTCGCTTCATTCTGATGAACAGGTTGAATAGATGAAAACCTCTCGAGGCCAATTTACTCTCTGCTCTGGAAGGTAAGACACGCGTCCCTCTCTTTAACTGCACTCGGGAGAGGACGACGCATGTGTCTCTACAGGGAGGGAATCTGACATCTGTGGAAACATTCTAGCACTGATTCTGGATCAGCGGGAGGCTGCGCTCGTGCTGCGATCAACACTTCTAATAGATCAGCAGGAACAACTGAAAGACAATGAATATAGGACACTCACTGCTAAAGAATAAGAGACAAAGATGAGAATATGTCTGAAACAGAAAACGAACATATTGCACAAATACTGTACATCAATGCAGATTTGTATTGAACGTTAAGAGCAACACCAAAAAATGCTTTTTAAAAATAAATAAATAAACATTATAGATATGTATTTTATTCTTACTTTTCCCCCACACCCATTCTTTCAATATTAAACTAGTATATTCCATCATAACTATATCAGTTATTATGTTTAAACCTATATTTGAAGTCAAAATATGAAAATATAAAATAATTGTAATATTTATTGTGTGAAAATTATTCATATTTATTGTTTTTTTTATTCATTTTTTTAGCAGTTGTTTAGATTTATTATTAATGATGTCGAATGATGAAAACAAAGAAAAAGTTTAACAGAACGTTTTTGTTGTGCTTCATTTGCAATCAAGCTGTAATTTAGTCAAAATATGCAAAAACTGAAGATATTATTGTGTGCATTTAGAAAACATAACATGCTGAATGTAAAATGACGCAGACAAATGTGTTACCCATTTTATTTCATAATGTTTATGTTGTCATTTTACATCACAGAATGCTATTAAACGCATACATCATTTAAGATTTGCATTCTGTGATGCATTTACAGTATACAGACTGTTGTACAGTATGTAGTGTACTTACTACATGCTATGAAAGAAACATGAGTAGTCGGCTGTTTTGAACACACACACAGACAAACTAAAAGTTCGGCGGATCAAGATTGAAGAGTACAGTAACAGTGAAACATCACGAGATCAGAATGAAAACGTAACATGGTCTACAGAAGGAAGAGAATCCAAAAATCAAAACTCAGCAGCCCTCCGCCGAAACACAGCTCTGTCATAAAAGGCTTTTCATCGATGAACGGGCGGCAGAAAGGTCAATAGTTAATTAAATAATCTATCACCTCCGGACTGAGCCGGGCCTGCTGCCGTTCTCAATCAATGACCGCAGCATTAAAAGGTCAGAATCAGCTTCATTATAAACCACCTGCTTAACGTCTGCGGCCACGATGAAGAGAACTAACCCGCTCGAGGTCAGAATAACTCAGGGCTGTACGTTAAGTGTGTTTGCGTTGCATTATGTGTCCCCTGAATCAGTTACAAATGAGACTGCGCTCGTTTTATGAACAAAATTTCCATCCGGAGCTCAGCTGGATTACAGGTTCAACACAATACTTATGCAAATGAAATTCACAATAATCACTGCACTTTTCAATATTTATGATGTTTCCTTACATTAGCCACGAGGTAAATACATTCGGTTCTTTTCTTCTCCTTTAATTATGAACAAAGGCCTCTGACATTAGTTTCAGAAATTACAGCTGGAGTTATCGGATTTCATCACGGCGATTACTAATTTGGCCGGGCAGAAAATGGAATTTTGCGAAGGATTTGTATGCAAATGCGCAAAGGCTGGAGAGTCATTTCAAAGGTTTATTTATTTGCATTTAGCACAGGGACAGGTTTGTGATTTGCGTCAGAACCGGACAATATCGCAGTGTACATTAGCAGTATAATCATTTTCAGCTGCTCAAATTTCCCTGAATGGTCATTATTACTGCTGGTGAGAAAATACACCACATCTGCTGTGTATGTGTGTGCTTGAAGCATTTTAGGGAACAAAAAATCTGTCATCATTTACCAACTCTCACCAAAAATGATTGTCTTAATGCTAATCTTAACATGTAGTGGAAGTGGAGGGAGGCAAACACTGTCCAAAAAAGGAAAAAAAAGAGAAAAATTTAGCCTCACTTGTGTGCAGTAGTCATATTATAGCTTTATGTAATTTATATAAAGTGCATTTTTATATAATTTGCATTATTTAATGATAATCTTCTGGTAGGTCTCAAATGGCATTTGCACATATGCATATCAACTTGCAGTGATGTGTTCAGTTATGAGACATGCGAGAACCAATGCCGCTTGGCATCGATGACGTCAAACCTGACACGACGCGTCGTCACACAGAGCTTCATATGAACTAAGAAGAATATAGTGCATGAGTCCAGGAGATTTCTGATTTGATGCTTTTATAGTGCTTATTGTCATTTTTGGAGCCTTGTTACTGTCTGGAAAACACTATAAGAGAAACAGCAGCATTAACTTTTTTGCAAAACATGTGAGCTTCACAGAATAGAGTAAGACATTAAGGTGAATAAATGATGACAGGATGTTTATTGTGTGTCACTGTTATTTTAGTGTTATTTATATATTGTTATAGTGGATTTTAATAGTCAGAGCTTATTATAGTTTAAAAATAATTGATATTTTTAGTTTTCAAGTTAATATTTTTTGGTAATTCTGTTATGTATATTTGTCATTTTTATTATTTTTCATAATTTTAATTAATATTGTTTAATGTTTCTTGTTTTTCTCACTTGAAATCAAATTAAAGTTAACTGGAATAAAATGAAATCATTTTTTTTTATTTTATTTTATTTTAGCTGGTTGCTGAGGTAACATTTCTTATTTTCATTTAGTTTAGCTTGATGTACTATATAAAAATAGACTTAAAAAAAATAAACGTATAAAATGAAAAATGCGCACAACAAATTGACTTAAACTTTAACTTAAATTAAAATGAAAGCAGAAAATATAAAAGTAAAATTTAATTAAACGTATTTAACAAAAATTATAATAGTATCTTAATATGACTAAAATAGCACTGCTTGATTGCCAAGGCAACGTTTCTCATCTCCATTCATTTTCGTTCAAGTTTTCAAAGTTATTTGTTTAATCTTTTATTTCAACCTTATTTTGATGAACCAACATGATCTTGAATAGTTTTAGTTAACAATAACAAGACTGTTGTGTGTTTGATTGGGCTGCTGTTGGGTTTTGACAGAGACTCAGGAGGGGCTCAGATTCGTCCCGCAGAGATTCGCTCTCGAGCCCAGAAACATCTCGTCCGACCCGGTCTGTGTGTGTGTGGAGACGCTCTGGAAGTGTCCAGAAACATGCTGAGATTTTGTTTGCCTCTTTATGTTTTTACACAAATTTATTCAATCATTCTTTTGTTTCGAGTGACCCTGGGAATCGCTGCGGCTTCCCTGACAAGCGCTGGAAGAATTCCCTGAACAAACACACCAAACAACCGCTTCTACATCAATAAATATCAGAGACACACAGACAGCGAAGGAAGTGAGTTCTGTTCCATTGACTGCAAACGGGGGACGTGTTTTCAGGCCGGAGGTCTGAACAATAGAAGCGGACTGAACCCGACTGCTGTTTGTGAAGACGGCCGTCCGTTGAGTGATGCTCACTGGCACGCTACTGTCAACCGTCCCTTAGTCACTGTCAAAATAAAGTCCCTCCGCTCCTTCTCCTCTGCCAGCGTCCACAGACACATTTAGACATGCGGAGGGGGAGTCGGCATATTTGATTGGTCATGGCGATTGGACGGTCATTAGCGTAATGGGTTTGGCCTCTGAACGTCTCCAAGTGTCTCTGTGAGGTGACAGCGCTGAAGTCACGTTAACGCTCGCCTCTCAAACGTCTCAGATTGATGCGCTCTGTCTTAGCCGTGTAGGAACACTTTGACGAGATAAAAGTTTGTCCCCTCGGAGGCGGCACGGGTGTTCGGTGCTGTAGCACGCCTGTCAATCTGTCGGCATTAGGGCAAAACCCGACTTAGAAAAGTCTAATCGAAGTAGCAGGATAAAACACCCACACGGATCTCACTCTCTGGTCAGCAGCATCTCCATCTTTTAAGGGTTTATGTAAAGGCTGCCAAAAAAGCAAACAAGAAAAGAATAATTTAAAAAATGTCTTGATTTGTTCACTAAATGGTCAACATGTTCCGGTTAAAACAGCAGAAGTGAGTGTCAGCGCAGTGATTAACTGTGTGCCTGTGATTTGTTACTTTGGCCAGTTAGTGACATTTACATATAAAAACAGGCACATTTCCATTTATATTACAATTTTAAGACTCACCTTAAATCAACAGAAGACATAAGCTCTCAAACTCTAAAGCGCTGTGCAGAATGCATGACCAATTAGAAGGGTAACCCGGTCTGGATTTTGGATGAATGTGTTAAGGATGTGCATAGTCTGAAATGCTGATTGTTGCTGATTAGTGAAAACGTGCATATGAGGATTTGAACAGAATTTTGAAATAAAGCAGAAACCGTGGACCAGTTACTATGGCTGTACTATAAACCACTTCCAGACTCCACCCAATGTCACACCCACAACAAAGAACTACTCCATGCCACGCGCACACGTGACATTCTACCACTCACACCAGACTCCACCCACAAACCACGCCCATAATAGATCCCACCCAGTGCCACACCCACATCAAAAACCGACTCGAAGCCACGCCCCCACACATCACAATTAACCAAACACTGCAAAATAGACACCACCCACACCAGACTCCACCCACCAATGCCCACAATACAGATGTGCCCTAATGTCACACCCACAACACATACTCCACCAAAGAACCTCCAGGTCAAAACATCGACAACACCCACACCAAACTTCACCTACCAACAAAACCATGCCCACATCATAGACTCCACCCAATACCACACTCATATAAACAAAAACACCTCCACACATCACACTCATTTCAGCACCACAACAAAGACACCACTCAAACCAGACTCCACCCACCAACACAACCATGCCCATTATACAGATTGCACCCAATGCCACACCCACATCAAACAACCCATTGAGCCATGCCCACACATCACATTCTATCCAAAATCACACCTGTGACATAGACACCACCCAAACCAGACTCCTCCCACCAGCAAAACCACACCCTCAACACATATCCCACCCAAAGCCACACCTATATCAAAAGAACCACCTCCAGGCCACACACCACACCCCAAAACATAGACATCACCCACACCAAACTCCACCCACCAACAAAAACACAACACATACTCCACCAAATACCACACCTACATCAAAGAACCACCCCAATTCACACCCACACTCAACCAACACCATAGGTGTGTTCGACTTGAAGCACCGCTACATACAGCAGTCAACGAGAGTAGCCGCTTGCAGTCGGGGGCGGAGTTGAAAACCGAGCCGTCAAGCCGGACACTTTCTGCTCCCGTTCGTGACGCTCGCATGGTGTTTGCATACTCTATCACAGATGAAGTGAATTAAATGCAATATTTGTCAAATACACAGATGTTTCAGAAACGTTTTCATGAGCAACAGAAACACTTTTTATATACTGCTTAATACAGCGCCATCTGTTCAAGAATAAAGTTCAACATAAATATATACTATTTAAATACTAATAAAGTGGGGGTATATATGCTTTCATGATAAACGTGACTCAATATAACATTGCGACTACAGTAAAAAAGTCCACCTACCACCAGAAACACACCCACATCACCGACTCCACCCAACACAATGATTTTCTAGTTCATGTCCCCCTATGAACGTAAATATTTTCTCATCCCATCACAAAGAAAATGACAGGAAAAGCATGCCTAAAATACTATAACTTATGAATATCCTTCCATAAAGCCAATGACAAACATGTTCTCCCTCTTTTCTTTCTGTCTCTGTCGCCTACCTATCCAGGCCCTTGGGTTTCGACAGCACAGACGAGCATAAATTGAAGGATACAGGAGGTGACAGTAGGTGAAAATGTCTCCTCTGAGGTCAGGCCTGCTGGACACAGCGCAGGTGCTTTAATAAAAGGGGATAGCATTTCCATTTGCTCAGGACATTGTTAATGTTCACCTCTTACACGCAGGCACTGTGAATGAGTCAAGAGCCGCAGAATGCACTTTATAGACACAAATAAGAGTAAATTGTGAAATGTCACCTTTAAGCCTGCTCATTTTTATTACTGTTACAGGAAATGCCTGGGATTTCAGCCTCCAGAGGACCCTGGGCTCCCGTTCACGACAGAATCTGTCTTTATCGTTTTCCCTGAGTGAGAGAGAGAGAGAGAGATTGATAGCAGATGGTTGTCTCTAAAATAAACCTATCCATTACCGGCATATACGTTTACTGCTGTCTACACGCTCACCGTAACATCTCTACACTCAAACACACACACAGTGACAATGTGTCTCCGCAGCCGCTCAGAGCACCAGCAGAGGTGTAAGACTCTTTATTTGGAGGTTTTCTCTCTCTGCTCTGGGACTCATATCATAAGGAAACAAATTGTCCTTGATGTTTTGAAATAAAAGAGTTAAATGTTCTATGAAAGCATACTTCCATTTACACATTAAAATATGCATTAAATAGCATCAGTTTTGATACCGCATAGGGTCATATATATGGTGGAAAGTGGTCATGACAAAATAATGCAAGCCACACCTACACCACAGACCCCACCCCCAAACCACACCCACAACTCAGACTCCATCCACCACCAAATCATGCCCACACTATTGACTCCACCCATCATCAAATCACACCCACATCACAGACCCCACCGCCAAACCACACCCACAACTCAGACTCCACCCACCACCAAAATCACAGTCAAACCAGACTTCACCCATCACCAAATTAATGTTTTTTGACACAAATGACCACCCAGGCCACACCCACATCACAAACTCCACCCATAAGCCAAACCACACCCATATCACAGACTCCACCCACCAACAAACCCCACCCATATCAGACTCCACTCACCACCAAACCCACACGGACACCAAACCCACCTATAACCACACCCACATCACCGACTCCACCCACAATCCAATTATGCCCACACCACTGACTCCACCCATCATCTAACCACACCCACATCTCAGACTCCACCCACCACTACTAGTTTACTAGTTGGCTCCACATCAACATAAAAATGGACAATGCTCATGAAAACATGGACTGTCAGTCAGTAAACAACTTTACCAACATCGAAAGCAGACCTCAGGGCTAAAAAGTTTTAATTAACATAAAATGATCTGATGTGACTCCTTTCAAACAGAAAGCTCTCCATCCAGGTAACCCAGCGGCTGTCCTCTCCGAGGGATTTCGCTTAACCCTGGTTTCTAAATTAGGCTGATTGTCAATCTTAAGAAACAGAGCGCAGAATAATGCCGTAACCTGCCGGCAGTCATCCTCCTGTGAGCGCTGGCCTGCGTTAAACCCACCGCTGCAATTTGCCCCTGAATCACAGAGTCAGTTTAGCACAACAGACAAAGCAAACATTCATATATTCAAATTAGATTTGAAACACTTCACTGATTCTGGGGAAGTCAGGAGTCTGTTTACCACCTCCGAACCGTCGCGTGTGTGAGCACGCGTGTGTCTGTTGCCAGTGCAAATTAACTTGGTCCTGTGTTTTCGACTCTTCGTTAATTGTGAGAAATAATATTAGACATTTTTCATGGCCGGCGTTGGTGTATTGTATTCTAATAAGTAAAGAGGAACTTGCAGAGAAGCAGCTTATTAAGAACAGAGCTGCTAGTTCAGGACAGCCACTGATTAAAGGTAATACAGCTAATCCTGAATATATTACATATTTGCATTTAAAATGCTATACATCATTTGAATATTAATTGAATTATGGAAATTTTGTATATAACTGCAATGATGGAATGTTTAAAATGATAATTAATCCATCACAGGTACATGTCATTTTTAAATATTAAACCTGTCACCCGAAATGCACGGTTATGAAATCAGATTGTGAAGGAGGAAGGCAGATTGCTTTTCATTAGCCAGTCTGCAGGTGCTGTTGTACTAATAAAGCAAAGATTCAAAGAAACCTTTTGGACTCCACAATGTAGGCAATTAGCAGACAACATAAATACAGTATATAATATCAATAAGCTTAATGATTGCTGACAGTTTATCTAAGTTCAGCAGCATGCACTCAGTTTGTTTAGTTTCATGGGTGTTGAGTAAAGAGGCTGAATGTATTGATAAAGTGGAATATAGAGTCACACACCTATGACAAACGTGTTTGCAGCGTGTGGCTAATTTGTTTTCCTGGATCCCTTCGGGGAGAATCCGCAAGCCTCTGAACCCTCAATCCAGAGCAGTCGGAGCGAGATCCGGCTGTTAATGCGTCTCTCTGGGGCCTGTGCAGGTTTCATTAAACATCACAGGTCACAGTCGATACGGCAATGCAAAAATACCATTGAGTTTATTGAGCTGCATTATTGGCCTGCTGCTGTTCGGCTCGGCGGGACTCTCAGCGAAATATCTACAGCAGAATTCATCCAATCAGAAAACATTACTGCTTCTGTAAGAATGATAACTTTACTATAGCTTGGAAGCGATGCATCTTTAACAACGACAAACACATCTTCCCCAACGACTGTCTGAATACATGTTTAGATGGAATACAAACCAACTGATGCATGTGAATGTGCTTTCTTTCTTTCTCATTTCTATGCGTTCTTAGATGAAGAGAATCAACGTGATCTGAACTGTATGTTCTTCTTAAATAAGTGAGTCTGTGTTTATGCAGAGCTCCTGCATTAAACATTTCCTTCAATCGAAACACGCCAGAGCCGCTCTTCCTCCCTAAAGCTGCTCATATGAGACAAATCCTCAGCACTCTTTTGTTTGTGTGTTTTAGAGCAGCAGGTTTAAAAAGAAAAAAGCAAAGTGAAGTGCACTATTTCCAGCCGAGCGGAGAGTCTCCGGAGAGACGCGAGTCCATTTACATGCAGGTTTACAGAGGATTCGTCCAGCGGCCGAACACACACAACATTAGAACCTCTGCCAACCTGCTTCTAGGTAAGAGGGAGAACGAGAAGGATAAAAACCAGCAGATAAATAAAACAAAATAATAAATAAATACAGATATAGCCAGAGCCAAAGGGCAGTGTGGAGTCCGTGTCTCCGGCAGCTGTCTCCTGCAGGTCTGTCGGGTAGCTTTGTGTTTCTGTGCTTTCTCTGAGTGAGTCATTATTTGATCGTACAGAAGCTCATGTCAGAATAACAGCATCAGCGTATCACTGCAGACGCTCATGCGGCCCCCGTCGCTCCGCTAAAACCTTTCATCTGCGGCCCCTGAGGGCACGTGAAGGTGTTTAAACAAAAGGTAAATTTAATTTTGATCGATTTAATGCATCCTTGGTGAATACAACTATTTAAGAAAAAATCTCACTGACCCAAAACTCTTGACTTTTGTCTCTACATATAAACAATTGCAGGTTTCACTACATCGTCTGAGACACTGTGTAAGTGATGTAATCTTAAACACTATTCCTCTGACAGAACGATCCTTCCCTTCATTCCTGAGCGAAACACAAAGCAGGGAAATTCTCGGGATGCCAATCATGCGTGACGACAGTGACGCAGCCAGCGTTTAGAGGGCGGGACCTCTGCCAGGGTTTGACTTCCCACTACTGTTCGTTTAGAAAAGACGTGCTCGAGAGGTGAGAATGAGATGATGGGAATCCTCCTAACAAGGTGTACTATTCTCAGTGGTATTGAACGCAATTGCGAGTAAATCAATTAAATAAATAGGCATCATTTACTCTGGGTATAAACAATCATCATAGTCATCAAAACTGGTCAGAAACATGTGATCATGTCACATTTGTAGTGTTTTTTGTTTTACATTTCCAGCATCACTTTACAGTTATGCATATATCATTATAATATGTACTAACATTTATTTAATTTAAAATTTAGCTAATTATAAAAAAAATAAGTTACCTTCTATTTTTATGTTTTTAGTTTTTGTCATGAATTTTTGATTTTTGTTTTAAATATTTTAATTCAATTTAATTTTTATATTTTCAGTTTTTATTTTAATGTAAGGTTTAGTCATTTGTTATGTGCTTTTGTCATTTTTTTATATTTTTAATTGGATTTTATTTTAATATTATCAGTTTTCATTTTAAATTGCTTTTATCATTTTTGTCATATTTTTATTAATATTTCTTAATATTATTATTATATTATTATATTGTTATTTAATATTTATTTTTAGTTTTCATTTTTATTTATGTATTTATTTATCTATGTAATTTTGCTGTATGCTTTTGTTATTTATTTATTTATTTATTTTATATTTAGGTTTAATTTATTATTTGTTATTATTTTAGATTTGGTTGCACAAATTTTAAACTTACTTTTTTCTTTCTTTTTTTTTTTGCATTTCAGATTTTCATTTAATATTTATAATTTAGATAATTTCATCCTTCATTTAAATCAAAAGCAATGTTTAATAGTTTTCATTTTGGTTGAACAGCAAGAATCCTGGTCTTTGAAGCATCAATGTGAAACTTGTATGCTGAGTACATTTCAGTTCAAACATAAAGCACATTCAAAGTTGGTGCTGGTGCTCATCTAAAATCACAGTAAACCTTCACTTGAAACATCATGCATGTGGTCAAATTAAATATATTTGAGAGCAACAGGTGAAGTTTATATTTTCAAATAATGATTTCAGCCAAATAAAGAGACAGTATAGCAACTGTTAGTTAACGGCTGGGGTTCCTGAAGGTAAAATGTCATAAGTGTGTGCCTCATCTTGAGAGAACAGAGAGCTCAAATCACGAGTCCTTCTGCCTCTGTGTCTCTATTGACCCTGATGACCGCAGGGAATATTAACCAGCCAGTAATTCAGTCCAAACTAAATGTTTGCGCCTGCTAGCTCTCCCACGCCACATATGATATTGATGCAGGATTTGTTAAATCTACGATCGTTTATCACAAATTACAGCTGGCGCAGGGCTGCGGGGCCGTGGCGCGTTGGAGAGGACATGCAGGAACAGCGGGATAAAAATCGATAGAGTCCAGAGCTCAGACGACTGGAGAGGACCGAACACAGTCCTGGGGAGAAGCAGCAGTCCTTTAATAAGAGCCAGCGCTTTCCCAATCAATGCAAACATCCCATACGCTGCCTGATCAATGAGACGTCGTGATGCTTCAGAGATGAAACACACACACTCCTGATAAACAGACGCTTCCAGAAGTTTCAGTTCAGATGTTTCTCCTAAAACTGCTTATGATGAATAAAGACAGACACAGATAAGCTGACAGAGCAGCTCGGGTCATCTGATGAGAAATGTCTGAGTTCCTATTGCAATTGTGAGCAGAGCTTTTCCGCATGCACTCAAAAAAAAAAAAAAAGTTTAAGATTTATGTATTTGATTTGCATATAAAATGTGGATTTGACCATTTTAATAAACTTTATGTGATGCATATTTATCAGTCATTCATAAATGAAACAAGTAAGAAACAGGTAAGGGTTTTGCAATATAACGAACATATTTTATAATGAGCTATTTGCATATATCAAATAGTCATATTTTCAAAATGCATTTATTATTATCATAATGCATTATGCTCCATTATTAATCACATGCAATCAGTCCATTGTGAGAACAATTGAGTTATTAATTATTTTTTATTTTTATTTAATATTAGTTATATTATGAACCGTCAAAAAAAGTCAAAAAATGTCAAAATGTGTCTAGCTGTGGCACAAGAAAAATTCAGTGAATTCAAAATTGCATGCATTTAATTAAGATACAACACTGAAACAAATGAAACAAATTGAATTTATTGATGATGATGAATATTGTGTATCTAAAGCCTATTCAGTTTATCTGCAATCTGACCTGTTTCATTTATATATGACAGACAAATATACATTTACATTTATTCATTCAGAGATAACAGATGATCCAAAGCAACTTACAAATGAGGAATATATCGCATAAAAATATGCACAAGTTTATTAGTTTATGATAAAACTGTGTAATTCATATGCATGGAAATGTTATATGCAATTCAAATTCATAAATATTAAATGTAGGCCTACAGTCCACTAAAGTAAAGCCATATATAGCAAATCTCAAATACTTGATTTATTATATTGTTGCAAAATTAATGCAATCGAGCTCTAATTTGCTAAATGCAACTATAAGATATGAGCATTTTTAAATAGTATAAACATCAACATTACATGATAAAGCTGCTGTGCATTGTTAAATAGGAATACATTTGACTTTGAGATCTCCTCTGAAACCCTAAAGGAGTTTTCTGGAGTGTTTTATCATCTGCTTTCTATTTAATGTCATTGATATTAAGAGAAGCAGTTGAGACATTAATGAGATCTGATTGTATTTGGATGATGTTTGCTCTGAGCTGGAGGATTCTGTGAGAAGCTGATTATTTTGTATAAAGGTGCTGGACGCTGTAAGGCCATCTCAGGTCTGTGGCGTGTATGATATTGACGGCAGGACGGTGGGTGATTAATCAGCTGTATTGATCGTCTGCGCCTCTGATATCTGTACTGCACTCCTGGAAACACACTGACAATCAATGAGAAACTCAACGACGGTGCTTACTCTACGACTGCTTCCATCAGTGATTACACATTTGATCAAGAAAATAAATTCAATCCGAGTGTAGTGGCTGATTCGGCCTTTAATAAAGCAGAAGACTGTAAAACAGAGTGACTCTGACTGTCTCAGGCATCGTTCCGGGGGTAAATATATCAAACGTGTGTGTGTTTTTCAGATGTGATAGTCCACTGGGGGAAAGCCATAATTCTGATCAGTTAGAAAAGTCACAGCACATGAAGAACAATCTGACGTTTTTAGTCTTAGAATTACAAAACGTGATCTCAAAAGAAGAAGAGGACATTTTTGTGGAAGCATTTTATTTTTCAGGATTCTTTGATAGTTGCATTTATTTCAAATAGAACTCTTTTGTAGAATTATAAATGTCTTTACTGTCACTTTTGATCAATGTTGATAGTTGCATTTATTTCAAATAGAACTCTTTTGTAGCATTATAAATGTCTTTACTGTCACTTTTGATCAATTTAATGCATCCTTTCTGAATCCTCTCTTTTTCTTTTTGAAGTCTTACACCAAACTTTTCTATTACATCAAGGTTTCCACAAAAATATTGGGCAGCACAACTGATAATAATTGTCTCTTGAGCAGCAGATCAGCATATTATACTGATTTCTGAAGATCATGTGACACTGAAGACTGGAGGAATGATGCTGAAAATACAGCTGCGCATCACAGAAATATAGTACAGTTTAACAGATACTCACATAGAAAACATTTATTTAAACTTTAATAATATTTCACAGTTTTTACTAGTCTGACAGTATTTTTGATCAAATAAATGCAGCCTCTGTGAGCAGAAGAGGCTTCTTACAAAAACATTTAAAATCATAGTGTATATAATTGTGATTGTATATTTTAAAATATACAAAAATATAAATAAAGAAATAAAATGCAAAAACATTTCTTACTTTTGAACAGTTTTTAAAGGTTAAAGAGTAAAAAAAAAAGTAAAATAAAATAAAATAAAATAAAATAAAATACAATTAAATTAAATACAATTAAATTAAATACAATTAAATACAATTAAATACAATTAAATAAATATGTAAATAATTACGTTACATTAAATTAAAGAGTCTTACATTAAGATACACATCTTATAAATATATGCATTCCCTGGGAATCAAACCCATGACCTTGGCAAGTGCCATGATCTGCTGTAATCTAGGCAAAAACCCTGAAGCATGGAAACGTTTACAGGTCCAAGGGTAAGGATTTTTCTGGAGGTGTGCGCTGCATTAAGACTAGTGCACTACTCTTATCATTTCTGCCTTATAAAGTTGAAATAGTAAGAGTAGTATGTTATACTGTCAACACACACAGCTCATAGATGCAAAGTTGTCTCAAAATTGAACAAATATACACCTTACTCAAATAAAATGATTAATACGTGTGTGCATTCATATCTGTCTGGGTTCAGTGACTCGTAAGCTTTTGTAAAAGACGCTAGTACAGAAACACCTGTCATTGCAGTACGTTCTGTGTGTGTGTGAGAGAGTGTGTGTGTGAGTGTGTGTGTGTGTGTGTGTGTGTGTGTGTGTGTGTGAGAGAGTGTGTGTGTGTGTGTGGTCTCTCTGTAAGCAGATTATAAACGGTAATCCAGGTATTCGGGCATTTACATAAGTACTCATAAACCTGAGCTAACGCAAAGCTTAGACGCTAGTACAGAAACACCTGTCATTGCAGTACGTTCTGTGTGTGTGAGAGAGTGTGTGTGTGTGTGTGTGTGAGAGAGTGTGTGTGTGTGTGGTCTCTCTGTAAGCAGATTATAAACGGTAATCCAGGTATTCGGGCATTTACATAAGTACTCATAAACCTGAGCTAACGCAAAGCTGTTTATCATCATATTTATTTATTTTTCCATCTCATGCATTTCTCCTTCAGGGGACTCTCTGAATTAAAGCTCCGTCCTGGTGAAATCACTCTTACTTGCATGTGGCTTTTATCCACAGAAACACATGAAAAATGAATTTTGGCACCAGTGTTTTTGCGGCGCGCAGGCGGTGTATGTGTAGATAAGACTCAGTTTGAGCAATAGTTCACCCAAAAATGGAAATTCTGTCTTCATTTACTCACTCACATGTTGTTCCGAATCCCTTTCTTCTATGCAATAGGAAAGTTGAATTTGTGAAGAGGATCCTGGTTGCCCTCCTCAATGTACTGAAAGAGAATGAGAACCGGGCCTCGTTTATAAAACACACGTACAACTAGATTTGATCCTAAATTCCACGGATTTCATCCTTTGTCAAAAGTGAGGAACAAATCGGGATTTATAAAGACAACCACTAGAATGAAAATGTTTGTATGCATACAAGTAATTAAAATATAATCAGACTATTTTATGATTACTTTTCGTTCATATGTGCTTATATGGGCTCCTTATGTCATTTGGTTCTTTGGTGTCCTTTTTTGGAAAGACTCTAAATGAATCTAAAAAAAAAAAAAGCTTGCAGAAAATACAGATTTTTGAGAATCACCCTTCAATCTTTTGGTTTACTTTGCTGGATATAGCAAATTATGACACAATAAACATTTGAAACAAGATAAATGGTCTATGCTTAATTTCATGAAGTGTGCGATTAATCGCGATTAATCACAGAAAAAGGGTGTGATTAATTAGATTGCAAATTGTAATCGATTGACAGCCCTGCTTTTGACCTAACTCGTTTATCACATTGATTTAAATAGGATCATATACCATATTGACATAAAAATACAAAGAGTAAGAAAATATGTTCTGTTCAATTATAATCAACGGCATGAAGCACAATAAACATTACATTATGTCAAGGTTTCCCAAACTGGGGTTCGTGAGTTTAATGAAAACCTAATAATTCATTAAATCATAAAAATGTCAAATAAAAATACAAATAAAATAAAATAACATCAATCAAAATAAAACGCTTACTAAAAAAAATTATGTTTTATTTATTTACCTGCATGTCATGTGACCATTAGCCAATGTCAGAGAACTGTGAACACGCAAATGTGATACTAAATTATATATGTCATATGCATTTAAGAACTTTTTTTTTGATAACGTTCACATTTAAGCTCATTCCACGTCTTTCAATAATCTTAAATCTAATCTTCTGTTACACGAAAATCTCTGCGACAGCTCTGAAACTCACAAAGAAGTTGAATAGACTACAGAAATACAGCATTAATGCCACTGACTCCACATGCCATTGTTCTTGAATGTCTGATGCAGTGTCTAAAATAGTATTTCCGCTTCTATTTTACAATAAATAGCTATTTGAAATTGGTTCTTTTCCTCACACAAAGCATCATGTGACCTCTGAAGGCTTGTAATATAGAGCATTAGCCGTATGGACTACTTTTTGAACCACTTCTGCAATTAGTTTGGGTCATTTTGGTGAAACCCAATCTTTATACGCCATTCATTTTCTTCAAATAGCCACCTTTTGTGTCTCATGTAGACTTTCTAGTCAATTTCAGAGCTGAATGAAAGTCATGCGGGTTGGGAATGACACGAGGTGTGAGTAAACGTTGACAGAGTTGTCATTTTTGGGTGATTGTTTCTTTAAAGAAGTGCTGTCGTCTGGGCCTAATTGCTGCTGTCTTTCCCCTTTTAATCAGGCATTTTCCACAGCACTCTTCTCGTCCTCTGTCTTTCTCTCTCTCTCTCTCTCACCCTGTTAGCTAGCTGTGAATGAGTGAGACTGATAGCAGGGGGCTCTGCTGTTATTCTGGAGCTAAAGCTGCTTATTACCGAAGGTGCGATCAGCACAACTTCATGGCAGAGATGCTTCCGGCGTCCTCACCCTCAACAGCTATTTTATTCAGAGGAAGACAGCGAGGGAGCGTACGGCCCGGAGAGAAAAGCCAACGGTAACCGTCTCACTATATTCATCGTTATAAATCTCCCCTCATCCTCCTTCAGCTGTAGATTTTTGATTAGACCAGTGGATAGAATCTTCGCAAGCGGCAAATCCCAACGCAGGAATCACACGCCAACGAGACATTGACGGATGTCTTTTTCGGTCGTCGGGAGAGCGGTTGTCTGACATGCTGTTGCCATGCTACACGGCTGACACGAGACGCCTGCTGCCAGGCCCCGCGCCACCAGGGAGCATGCTGGGATACGGGCGGTGATTCACCTATCTCACACACACACACACACACACTCCAGCGCTGCATGTGCGCCATTCAGAATCGAATTAACAATGCCTGAATTTGAATTGAGGTAGCAAACAGGATGCAGAAAAGTGAATTTAAGGAATTAAAATGGAATGAACTTCAAAGATGCCATATAACAGCACTCTTAAAAATAAAGGTGCTTAAAAGGTTCTTCACAGCGATGCCATAGAAGAACCATTCAGTCAAAGGTTCTTTAAAGAACCGTCTCTTTCTTACCTTTTTGTAATCTGAAGAACCTTCTTTCGCCACAAAGAAGCTTTTGTGAAACAGAAAGGTTCTTCAGATGTTAAAGGTTCTTTATGGAACCATTTAGACAAAAAGGTTAATCTAAGGCATCGTGAAGCACCTTTATTTTTAAGAGTGAGATGCAAGTGAAGTTTATAATAATAATATATTTCATTTTTCTGTATAAACATACGCAACATAGAGCTTGTGCAAAATGAATAAATGTGCATAGGTTTAACCAGGTAACAGCTGCTTTTAAACCTGAGAAAATACAACTTTAATCCTCAAGATGACTTCACACACCCTAATAATCACATTTGTGGGTCTTACAATCAAGCGTGCTGTAAAGCACATGCGAGACACGTCCCAACTCACAGACTCTCTCTCTGCAGCTCTGCTCCGAACCTATTGAGATGCCTACCTAGGTGGCATTTTAAGCCATTACAGATGCAATTTCAACACAAAGTCTGTTCCATAATGTAGTCATCATCATAATGCTGCCTTCTAAGTTACCTTGTTTTGGCTAAGTTCCAAGGCAGCCCTGTTGAAAAAAAAACAAAACAGCATATGCTGGTTATGTTTTGAAACATGGCTGCTGGTTTAAGCTGGTCATGTGCTGGTCATGAGCTGGTTTAAGCTGCTTCTTAGCTAGTCATGTGCTGGTCCTAAGCAACTAGCTCCTGCTCAGGACCAGCTTAAACCAGCTTTAACCAGCTCATGACCAGCTTAAACCAGCACATGACCAGCTTAAACCAGCTCAAACCAGCAGCCATGCTTCAAAACATACCTAACCAGCATATGCTGTATTTTTCAACAGGTAGTGTGTATTATTAACCCGGACCAACCAGAAAAATTGCATTTTAGTGTGATTTGAGAAGTATCTATGATACCAGTGATGATTCAAAACATGCCCACTTTTGGAGAAAATAGCATTACCAAGATGACCCACGAGTGAACTTGCCATAAATGGATCTTGGTGTCTTTAGCTTAGCGGCATTTTAATGCCAAACTCTACCGGAATCCATTGTAAGCTCAGTTTAGTACACTTCACGTCAAGTGTTGCCTACATAGAATGCATCAGAAGGCTGCTGTCTATCTAGGCAGTAGGCAGTTCATTAGGTTTTAAAACAGAGCTTCTCTCTTTCATGTAATCTGCACTTACTGTGGTATAAAAGTAATTCTGGCCTTAAACTAATGTGTCCCGGTCATTGGAAAAGACTCCAATTTAATCCGTTGGTTGAGCGGTTATCTTCCATGCCTCTCGACATAGCTTCAGAGAGCTTTGATATTGAGGTCAACACACTGACACGATAATTAACACACTCTCTCATATATATATATACACACACACACACACACACACACAGAGAGAGAGAGATCCCCTTGGGCGCAGTTTCACTTATTCTGTTCAATCAGATAATATGAACATTTAAATTTACTTCTTCCACTTGGAGCAAAAATCGATTAACTGCTCTAATTTGAGCTTTTCAGTCGTTGAATTTGTGCAGTTTAATACTGTGAAGTTTCTCTTCACGCGAAAATGAATCGCGAATCTGAATCAAAAACAAAGTTCCCACAACACGGATTGAGTTTGCGCTGAGGAACATAAACGGGAAAAATGCCCAAGTTTTAACTTCTTCTTTTTTTTTCTCTCTGTAAATAAGTTTGATGTGTCATTGGCATAAAATGAAAAGCTGATGAATTATGTGTGATGACGTTTATTCTTAAAGGAGTTTCCTGGATAATTGTTTACATGCAACATTTGCAGATCACGCGTTCAATAACACTTTAAATGACGTCATAAGTTTAATATTACGGTTTCACGAACTGTGAATCAATAATGACCAGGTGCAGCCATGAACATTTGAAGACAAATAGTCAGGCTTGCAGATGACGTGAATTATTAACAGCAGCACAATGAAACATTATTTTTTTTTTCTTTGAAGAAAATGATTGGGGCTTGAATTACTGTAGCCAAAAAAAACAAAAAACAGCACATTGTTATATTGCCAGGGTGTTGTTATGTGGTTGCTAGGGTGTTTTAGAGTTTTAATACATTGGTCTAGAGTGTTCTGGGTGGTTGCCAGGGCGTTGCTATGGAGCTACTAAGATGTTTTTAGTTTTTTTTTGTTCTTTTTAGCACATTGATATGTGGTTTCAACGGTGCTCTCAGTGTTTATCTATTTATTTTATTGCGTTGCTGTGAGGTATCTTAAGTATTCTGGGTAAATTAGCATTGGCTAATTTAATTCAGGTTTTTAATCCAAATAGTTTCTGTTGATCTCATGGCTGAAAAGAAAGGCAGAAGAGATTTATGGGTGAACAATGTGAACAAATCAAAAGTGTTTGATAATGGGCCTCTGTTAGATGTCTGATGTCTGTCCATTCTCTACCACTGCACTTTTGTCTGCCGTAAGCGCTCCACATCAAGCGAATTTTCCTGTTACAACAAATTGTCCAGCAACAAATAGATAATGTTAAGAAAAACAGCCATATGCCACAACAGATAAATCAGAGTCTGAGGGAGATTTAAAACTTTCTCTGACTGAAATGACTAATACAGAAACATGAGTCTCCATACAGGATTGTATTACGGATTATTGAGAGTCCAGCAGGATGGCAGATAGTGTGATTTTCCCCTGCATCCCATCACTGGGAGTTTATGATTGCTGGCTTTATTGGACACACAACTAAAATTTAAGGAGGAAAGCTTGTTTCCTGCATTGTGTGTGTTTCAGATGTTGTCTGACGCATGTTGCACTCAACCTCATATGTGAAACTGCAGCATAACTGCAACTACATTCTTACCATGTGCTTTCATACTGACACTGTTTCTTCAGCTCTGTAGTAGTGTAGACATCATTTCTATTTAACTGCGTTCATTATTATCTTTACTAACAGCAGTGATGAATTTGAGGATGATATTACGTCATCTAGTCATAATATCCGCTGGATTCAGTCAGATTTGCTGAATAGAATGTGTTTGTGTGTCTGTCAGTGTGTGTTGCATGGTTGTATGCCATTCAGAATTTCAATTTAAATTCCAATTCAGTTCCTTAATTTTATTTGAATTTGAGGCTCTGTGCCACCCCCAAATTCTGTATAAAGATACAATGCCTCATTAAAGTCATACTAAAGTATGCCAGCTCTAGGGCGGCTTTTGCTGTGTGTAAATTAACTGCTGCATCGTTGTGATTCCAGTATTAATGCATTTATCCTGCTTTCATGAAATGTTAAAAAAGTGTAGATGCAACATTTGTTGTACAAATACAGTGCACATTTCATAATGTACAAATTGTATTATTATTATTATTATTTTTAGCATAAATAAGCACATCTAATCGAAGTTTGAAGCTGTTCTTGGCCTCATAACCCTGCTATGGGGATGCATATCTCAGTGTCTTGTACATAGGGTTGCAAACGGCCGGAAAATGTCCGGTAAATTTAGAAACTTTCCAGGGTTTTTTGGAAACTTTTAGTAAATTCTGGAATTTTTTTGGAAACTTTTGAAACCTTTTTGGAAATTTACCAGAAATGTTCTGCCCCTTTGCAAGTTGCTGAGCTTTTAATTGTCAGATCAGATTTTTTTTACAGAAAGCTGCAATTATTTAATGCAACTATATTTTTAGAATACTGTACTTTCATTCACTGACAATTACGTGACAAAAGTAAGAGCGTAATAGAGTTTAAAGTGTGCACTAGCATCTCCCATGGGCCTGAGATCAGACGGCAGGGGAAGTGTGAAGAGGTTGGGCGTTTTGGGTCCAGGGGAAAACACCAGAGTTTAGTTCCCTCTTCAGAGGAGCGTTAGAGCTCTGCTGGGCTGAGTGCTCTCCTGAGGATGCTGCTGTCTACAGAGGCCTTCTGACTCCAGAGAGCTTCATGTCACACAGAATCTACAGAAGCCGCCCATGAGGCCACTGATGCTCCGTCTCAGCCGGGGGAGTCTCCGGATCTTCTCTATCACACCCTGCTCAGAATCCAGTGCTTGAACCGCAACACATTTCCACCTGACAAGCCCACCGGCTCAAGTTACGATCTCACCACTTCCCAGAAACGCCCTGAATCAGGACTTGATGGGCGCTTTTTTGGCCTTATTTTGGCATAAAATCTTGCAGTGAGAAAGTTGAACTCTACAGTGAGACTTTGATGAGACGGCAACCAGAATTTAATTAGCACTGAAACAGCCAATCAGATAACTATTTCGAAATATTCCTCTCTTTCCGTGGAAATGCAATTTCTTCCCAACATCACCGAAAGTCTTCTAGCTGCGTGTGGCATGTGTTTACATTGACATTAGCATTGCTTTCTTGGCAGATGTTTGAGAGTGCATATGTTATGATGCTTCTTCAGAAGATACAAATCAAGTTTTAAAGTGGTTCAATAAGCTGGCAGATATTTTTCTAGAAGAAATTGCATTTGCATTCGCTCTGTTCATTGACATTTTGTGTATTTTGATGTCATTGGCAGTTGCTTGGCTGGCACGGGACTCCTGGATGAGTGCATGGCACCCAGTTTTGCAATCACTACAGCCATAAATGCCTTATAATATAATGAAATACTTGCACTTTAATTAATCAGAATGCATGGCTACTGGTAATTTATCATCAGTGGAGAAAGAAGCTCTTTGCAGTCAGTCGGTGTAGTTACATTATCAACCAGTAGGGGCTTAATGACCCATGCTAACCAGCCAAGGATTCATCTCATTTTTTTTAGATCAATATGAGAACCTGTTCTACAATAAGACTCATTATAAACCTCCAGGCCGGCCGTCAGATGAGCAACGACCTGCTGTGCATGCTGGGAATTCACGGGGAACGCTTGTTTGCTGTACAGATTAGACATCACCTGCTACGACGCATGTTAAATTAATAATTCAGGGCTTTCATATTAGTTCACACCTTAGCCAAGATAGCATTAAATTATTCATGAATGTGATATGAAATAAACAAAGCATTTGTCATATTTATATAAGGTGTAATGTTGTGGCGCTGTGGGGAAAGTGGTCTGTAATGAGCAGGGCAGACAGCGAAGGTCTCAGATCTGTTTCCACAGGTTACAGCGCCCCGGCCGCGCAAACGAGCTCTACAGAGACCTGCATGCGTTTCTTCCTCCGTAATGAAAACTGTTTAAAAAGCCCTCCGCCTGAAATATCGGCAGCGGCGCGTCACTGGGATCACGCAGATCACCTCAAAGCCGCAAACACGCACGCAAACAAACGCAAAATAGATCAAGAAAACATACAATTATCTGTAAAAACTGGAACAGATTCTTATTAAATTAACCTTATTAGTGCATTACGGTGAGCAAATGCCAAAAGGGGCCCTGCTCATTTGCATTAAGATAGATTTTTCAGGTTGGCTGCACGATTTAATTAAAGAAAAGATTAAGAGTCATTAGAGGAGCTGCTGTACCTTGCCGAGCGGAGCTCTCGAATGACTCAGGTTTACACACACACAGATGGTGATCCAGTAACTGCTGAACAGCTCCAGCAGAATGAGAATGATCCTATTAGATTGAGGGAGGAGGAGGAGGAGGGTGACTTCCTCTTAGCCTCCCGTACACGTCTCAACCTCTCTTTTTATAGGTCTCTCTCTCTCTCTCTCTCTCTCTCTCTCTCTCTCTCTCACTCACTCACTCACACACACACACACGAGCAGTCCAGGTTTTGGACAAATGGTTCTGGCTCATCATTGTGTGTGTATAAAGCTACAGTAAAATTAATCCTGAATGGTGTTCTAGATTCAGAGGTTTAGGATGTTCTAGAGCATCTGTGGTGTTGTTCAAGACAACTGGGAGTATTAAACTGTGTTCTAGAGCGCACTGGCGTTGGTCGATGAATTGTTAGTGTTCTTAAGCACACAGGTGCTACTGATTCATGTTCTAGAGTATAGCAGTGTTGAATGATGGACGGTCTCTGTATCAAAGTTGACTGATGAACTGTAGACTGCAAAGGTGTTGGTTAATGAAGGCCATTCTAGAGCACAGAAGTCAGGGATCAACTAGTCTCAGCCTCAGACATCACGTCCATGGACTGTTGGCTGAATGTCTGATGCATATGGCACACAAAAGTGGAAACACTTCAGGAGTTTCGAAGTCGTCATCAGATTGGTTGAATTATACAGGATTTCCAGGAGACGTGTGTGTCGCGTTCTTTAACTTTCCGCCTGGAAACAAAGATGCTGTGGTGCCAAACCCCCTCACGAAAGAAGAAAGCCGCCGTGTTTACAACTGTGATGACGAGCGCTTATCAGGATCAACTAAACGCTGGATTCTCAAAAGTTCACGGCATAGAATCTTTAAAATGCATCCGAGAGTTTTACACAGTCTGTTATTGTGGCAACATTTCCACACCACGAAACGTGATGCTGAAACGAAGCGAACTGTGATTGGTTGTTTGACATGTCGGTCAAACGGTCTCATGGGCGGGCCTTAGCCAATGAAAGTTGCCATGGATTCCAGACCTGAAGGTCTGGCTATGCGAGACTAGGGATCAACAATATGGACTTTTTTTTTAGCTAGACTACTACACTCTTAAAAATAAAGGTGCTTCACGATGCCATAGAAGAACCTTTTTGTCTAAATGGTTCCATAAAGAACCTTTAACATCTGAAGAACCTTTCTGTTTCACAAAAGCTTCTTTGTGGCGAAAGAAGGTTCTTCAGATTATAAAAAGGTAAGAAAGAGATGGTTCTTTAAAGAACCTTTGGCTGAATGGTTCTTTGTGGAACTAAAAATGGTTCTTCTATGGCATCGCTTGAAGAACCTTTTGAAGCACCTTTATTTTTAATAGTGTATAGTTAACATTTTCACTGTCCTCACAACAAAATATATATATTTTTTTTCTAGAAATACTTATATTTTTCATTGAATGTTACATTTTATATTTACAAAAAGAACATTTGCAATAAGTCAATTATGCAGCTATTATGCAACGGTAAGGAAGTTATGCAGATTTCATTACAATTATAGTTCTACTGACGAATTGTGCTCAAGAGTACGGATGAATGGTTAGTGTTCTAGATTGCAAGCAGTAATGGGTAATTCTAGAGCAGTGGCTATTGTTTACATTTTATTAACATAAACTAGACGTATCATTAGATTAGACTATAAATTAAAGTAACTACAATTGATTTTGTGATTTAAGAAGTTGCAATAATTATGTTCTTCAATAAAAACAACACTTGTTGATGCACAAAAAGATCAGTCAGTTTACGTTTTAGTATTTTAATATAGTTAACTTTTAACTTTTAAAGTTATTTTTTAATGAATGAATGAATAAACCTTTGAATTAAGCAAGTAAATAAGGAAAAATAAAAATGTTAATGTAAATGAATGAATACATGTATCAGATATATTAATTTGTTAAGAAATACAAATATTAATGAGTGAATAAATAAATAAAAACTAAAAAAATATATTTAAATAAATTAATACATTTTTTTATTTATTTTTTTTATTAAGTGAATAAATGAATACATTAATTAATACATTCAAGTCAATATGTGGCCCACTTTCATCCACTTTGGTTTAGATGAGTGTTAGAGTTAGTATCCTATAGTGAACTATTGTGGTGTTATAGCTGTTGGATAGTAAGTGTTCTAGATCACACAGTTAATGAATGATTTTGCATTTTAGAGTAGAAGTGTTGTTGAGTGATGTTCATTTTCTAGAGTAGAAGTGTTGGTTGATGCTTTGAAACGTGTTCATTGTGAAAGCGCTATAGAACTGAAGAGGGCTGCTTGATAAACTGCAAGTGTTCTAGAGTAGAGACGCATTGATGGACGAATGCATGGATTCCAGACCTTCAGCCGTCAGTCTGAAGGTCTGGCTATGCGAGACTAGGGATCATCAATATGGACTTTTTTTTAGCTAGACTACTACACTCTTAAAAATAAAGGTGCTTCACGATGCCATAGAAGAACCTTTTTGTCTAAATGGTTCCATAAAGAACCTTTAACATCTGAAGAACCTTTCTGTTTCACAAAAGCTTCTTTGTGGCGAAAGAAGGTTCTTCAGATTATAAAAAGGTAAGAAAGAGATGGTTCTTTAAAGAACCTTTGGCTGAATGGTTCTTTGTGGAACTAAAAATGGTTCTTCTATGGCATCGCTTGAAGAACCTTTTGAAGCACCTTTATTTTTAAGAGTGTATAGTTAACATTTTCACTGTCCTCACAACAAAATATATATATTTTTTTTCTAGAAATACTTATATTTTTCATTGAATGTTACATTTTATATTTACAAAAAGAACATTTGCAATAAGTCAATTATGCAGCTATTATGCAACGGTAAGGAAGTTATGCAGATTTCATTACAATTATAGTTCTACTGACGAATTGTGCTCAAGAGTACGGATGAATGGTTAGTGTTCTAGATTGCAAGCAGTAATGGGTAATTCTAGAGCAGTGGCTATTGTTTACATTTTATTAACATAAACTAGACGTATCATTAGATTAGACTATAAATTAAAGTAACTACAATTGATTTTGTGATTTAAGAAGTTGCAATAATTATGTTCTTCAATAAAAACAACACTTGTTGATGCACAAAAAGATCAGTCAGTTTACGTTTTAGTATTTTAATATAGTTAACTTTTAACTTTTAAAGTTATTTTTTAATGAATGAATGAATAAACCTTTGAATTAAGCAAGTAAATAAGGAAAAATAAAAATGTTAATGTAAATGAATGAATACATGTATCAGATATATTAATTTGTTAAGAAATACAAATATTAATGAGTGAATAAATAAATAAAAACTAAAAAAATATATTTAAATAAATTAATACATTTTTTTATTTATTTTTTTTATTAAGTGAATAAATGAATACATTAATTAATACATTCAAGTCAATATGTGGCCCACTTTCATCCACTTTGGTTTAGATGAGTGTTAGAGTTAGTATCCTATAGTGAACTATTGTGGTGTTATAGCTGTTGGATAGTAAGTGTTCTAGATCACACAGTTAATGAATGATTTTGCATTTTAGAGTAGAAGTGTTGTTGAGTGATGTTCATTTTCTAGAGTAGAAGTGTTGGTTGATGCTTTGAAACGTGTTCATTGTGAAAGCGCTATAGAACTGAAGAGGGCTGCTTGATAAACTGCAAGTGTTCTAGAGTAGAGACGCATTGATGGACGAATGTTTGGTTTTCTAGACTACAGTGATGTTAGCCGTCACGCCGAACGCAGTCATCCAAGTTTCCCGTTCAGATGCGACTTCAATCGCACGTTCGCTGAAGAGTGGCGTTTTCATCCATCGCCTGAACATAATGTAAGGCGTCGAGCTCCGGCAGCAGCACAGAGCGAAGAAAGAGGTTTTATGGTGACAGGTGGGAGAGAGGGATAAAAAAAGACGTGGAGAGGTGAAGAAAAGAAAGACACGCTCCCCTATCACCCCTTCAGCTTCCGAAATTACATATGCAAATCGCACGGGGAGGAATTTGGTGGAAGTGTGTGAGAGAGAGAGAGCGAGCGAGCTGTGATCCGGGACATAATCCGTCTGCTCCGGCCTGTACGAGTGAAGAGCAGGAACCGGGGCATAAAGGAGGCATCCATGTGAATCCGCTGCTCCGGGATCAGTGCATGCACGTGAACGTCACGCTCTTTCCTCAGACAGCTGCTCTGGGATCAGCGTTTGCATGCGCGGAGGCAGTAATGAGTGAGCGCGTGCTGTAATCAGGCAGCATTGAGCTGGAGGCAGGTGTTTGGCAGGTGCGCACAGACAGATGTGTGATGCTGGCAAGCTTAACGCCGTACAGGTGTGAAGAGCAGTCTACTCCCTAATTAGTGATTTAAATGCTTAATTTCTGTGTTTCAATATTGATTGCTACCTTTCTGCTCTCCTCTGTCTCTCCTGTGGGCTGCCAGAGCGGCTTTTGCAGAAGCAGAGCTTGTTTCTTTTGTGCTCGTGTGATGTTGTACCTTCAGTCCATATAGACAGATAAAAGATCCAGCTGTCGTACAACGGAAAGCACAAGTGCTCTGAATGCCTCTTGTTGTGCTGTGAGTGATAGGAGAGCGTTCTGGTTTAAAAGCATTGAGAATAGCAATGTCAGTCCAAAAAGTGTGTTGGATTGGTTCATATGTTTGCAGAAGATTAAACCGGTACTAAGCTGCATCCTCATGGTAAGAAATAGCAGTGTCTGGTTTCTTTCTAAAATGTTTGGAGGTGTAAGGCCAAGATTTGGTCCAGCTCTCTGATATTCTTTGGCTGCAGGCTAAACAAAACAAAGATTATTATTTTTTCCCCCAGTGTACATGCTGCACAGTTTTTTTTTTGGCAAACATGTTTTTTATTTTTTTTTCAGAGAATCCATTAACGTTCCATGTGTGCAATGTAAAATCTAATGTGTATATAAAACAAGGATTATTAGAATACGTTTTACAAGAAAATATAGTATTAAAAAAATACAATGGAAGTCAATGGCTAGCAGCAACTGTTTGCCAAATGTATGTTTATTTTATTGGTGATTTATTACCGTTCCATTTGTGCACTTATTTATTTTTTTTATTAAATATTATTGGAGTATGTTTTACATGAAAATAATATTTCTACTTTAACATTTCATGTTTAATTCAATGTGTTACTTGTCATTTCTTTGTAATTGCTTTCTCCGTTTATTTCAGCAATTTCTGAGTGAAAATTGTTGAAACGATGTCAACAGTTTAACCCATTTGTTGTTGTCCCTGTATATTTGATACACTATGAGTTTGATTTCCACTCCCTAAATGCTTTTCAGGAGTGGACTGAGTTGTATAATAACTACTTATATTATACAGTGTTATCTTCTGGCCAACACTTAAATAATAGTTCACTGAAAATTCATGACTTTCTTTCTTCTTTGAAGCATACAAACACACAAAAAAAGAGATTTCTAATAAAACTTGAGAAGTTTCTGTCCCTCCGCTGATTTAATGTAGGCTTTAATTCACATATAAACAATGATCAACACACATGCATAGAGCACATCAAATATGGTAAGCGCTTAAATGTTCACAGTATGTGCATGATGTGTGAACGTTTGAGTTTTCATGTTTTCTCTATGTGCTTTTATCAAAAACATCAAATACTTAAACCATCATGAAGCGGTCATATCTTTTATCCAAGGCTTGGATAAAACCACTGGATTGATACGGATTAGTTTCATGACATCTCTATGACCTCTTTGGATCTTTAAAGATTTGGTTGCACGGACTTTTAAACTTTTAGTTCACCCAAAAATAAAACGTGTCATCAATTGTCCTATTCATCCTCATGTTGTTCCAAAACTGTGTGACTTACTTTTGTCTGCTGAACACAAAAGAAGATATCTTGAAGAATGCGGGTAACCAAACAGATGACAGTAGCCTTTGACTTCCACAGTATTCCCATGTTATGAAAGTCAATGGTTACCGCCAACTGTTTTGTTAACATTCCTCATAATATCTTCTTTAGTGTTCAGCAGAAATATTAAAAAAAGCACACTGTTTGGCTGGTTATTTTCAACAGTTAACTACCTTTCTGGTGGTTAAAAAGCATCTTTATTTGTCTACTTCATTACATTATTGTAGATGTTTTCATCAGTAAATGATTTAGTTTTTGAGGGCACAAGTTTATTTCATAAGTCATGGCTTATGAATTGTATTTTTCAGTAAATTTAAGACTTGCTTTCTTCAGGAATTATAGACCTCTTTGGGTAAAACTGGCCAAAAGCATTGCCTATTCTGTCTGACCCGTGGTGGATGAAGTTAGTAAGATTGTTTTTAGTAAACTGCATGTGTTTGTGAGGTGCAGACAGTAAACAGAAGCAGCAGCTCTGCCCTGTATTAGACAGCACTTCTGCTGGAGGTTTAGCTTTATTTCTGGTGGATGGTGTACGAGGTTATTAATATTCCCCAATAAACACGATGAAGCTGCTGTCTGTGTCTAAATATCACCTGAAGGTACAATGTCTCTTATCTCTGGCCTGGTGCTGTTAGTCTCGCAGTGAGCTTTATGCTTGATAAACTCCTGAAATTAATGAATAAGTAACATGTGTGATAAGAATCAGAGAGACGAGCCTCTTTGTGTTTGTGGTCATGGAGCCAGTCAAGTGTAACGGCTGCTCTCACCGTGTGTGTGTGTGTGTGTGTGTGTGTGTGTGTGTGTGTGCGTGTGTGTGTATGTGTTTATGAAAGAATGCCAGTGTGTGTATATGTGTACGGTGAACGTAATTAATCTCCATAAAGGCTGGAAAGGTGGCCGGGATGAGTGGAAATTTAATTATCTCTGTGCCGAGTGTCATTTCTCTGCTGAAATACGCAGCGTATCTCTCTCAGGTTCAGATGAAGCACCTGAGCCTCTGAGGAGTTCACCTGAGCAGATCTCACACTCAATCACAGCCGCCCGGCTCGCTTTGTCCAGGTGCAATATAATGATCTTCTTCACTTCTCCTTACACTATCGGTTACAGCAAATTATAAAAAAAAAATTAGGGGCCATAACAGGGCCATATAATGTGCATATAAACAGAAAAATTTTATATGTGCCTGAATATTTCAGAAATGAATAATAATAATAATAATAATAATAATAAAAATACAATTA
>NW_015505738.1:521255-524327 GCF_001515645.1 Sinocyclocheilus grahami
TAATTATCTCTGTGCCGAGTGTCATTTCTCTGCTGAAATATGCGGTGCATCTCTCTCAGGTTCAGATGAAGCACCTGAGCCTCTGAGGAGTTCACCTGAGCAGATCTCACACTCAATCACAGCCGCCCAGCTCGCTTTGTCCAGGTGCAATATAATGATCTTCTTCACTTCTCCTTACACTATCGGTTACAGCAAATTATAAAAAAAAAAATTAGGGGCCATAACAGGGCCATATAATGTGCATATAAACAGAAAAATTGTATATGTGCCTGAATATTTCAGAAATGAATAATAATAATAATAATAATAATAATAAAAATACAATTAATAATAATAATAATAATACATGATACTTTAATAAATAATAAATGCATCAATGAATACATTAACAGTGAATATGTATGATTACATATTTAATAATACTAATTATTATTATAAATAACAATAAATATATTTTTCTATCTATCTATCTATCTATCTATCTATCTATCTATCTATCTATCTATCTATCTATCTATCTATCTATCTAGTGGCGCTGTAGTGCAAGACTGTAATTCAGCCCTCCTGGATGCAATTCAAGAGAAGACACAGTGTTTCAGAGCAAATGCATCTAATCCTGAAGTTGCTGAACGGTGTTTGGATCAATATGTAAATATATGCTGCACTTTCCTCTCAATAACGAAATAAACACAACAAAAAACTGACGATGGTGAGAAAGCAGCAGTTCAGAAAGCATCTGCTTGCAGAGATGTGGATGTTTGTTCGGTACTCCAGTAAAGTCCAGTCACGTCACGTTTATTTATATAGTAGCCTACTTTATGCAATAGATAGCCTTAATCAAGCAGCTTTACAGCATTAAACATGAAGAGTCAGAGTCACTTTCGGTTAGAATTACTACTTGATTTTGTGTTATAAAGCAGCTCTCAGTGTGGACCTAGCTAGTGATAAAATCTTTTTATTTGTTGGGAAAAAAATATTTCATTAAAGTGATAGTTTGGTTTCCAGAGATAAAAGCTTGATCTAACTCAGGACTGTTTTGATTATCTTTGATTAACTTTATTTATTTTTTAGAATATGTATAACTCAATATTTTATCTAATTGCAAAACGATTAATCTACCGATTAATCAGTGAAATAAAAAAATCAAAATAATCGTTCTAATAGTTGGATAGATTAATCGATTATCAAAGTTGTTTATTGCAACCATAGACTCTTGCAGTCTTAACCTTTTGCAAGGTAGCTTTATAAACAGAACAAATAATACATTATTATATTATATTATATTATATTGCAATTGCAGGGGTTTTTTTCACCCTTGGTGGCATTTTTTCTTGCTAATTTCTATGTATTTATGTATTAATTTATTTGTATTTATTTTTTATTTTTTTACAGACTGCCACAGTTATAAAACATGACCATTTGTCTGCGTGTGCATGAGAGAGAGAGACAGAGGTGTATTGTGGGATGCCACATATTGTTAGATTGTGTTTCATTATGCTGAGGTCTGAATGTAGAAGTGTTCAGTGTAAACATCTGAAAATGACTGGGAGGTGCAGGAGAGGTGTGTGTGTGTGTGTGTGTGTGTGTGTGTGTGTGTTGTGCTGAGATGAGATGAGTTTATGTGTGCGGGGCATCAGAGCGTTAAGCCTGACGACTCCGGTCCACCTTCCCATAAATCACAGCGGTTTTAATCATACCTGCCACCTCCACACTCACCGCCTCTCTCTCTCTCTCTATTTCAATTATCTAGGAGGTTCTTGTAGCTTTTTATTTATTTATCTGGGCTTCATGTACAGCATGCACGTATATTCCTGTGAGAGTGACTGAAGGACAGAGAGAGACTGTGACGGTATGAAAATAGCGTGTGAGGTGTTTTCTCTGAGGGACGGAGAGCTCGTCTACTCTAGCATGACTGATATCAGGCAGCTCAATCCAGCCTTAAGACGCTCAGTCTGGTCTGTGGTGTTTTATGGTTTTATAAGCCAGCAAACCAGCCCGCACATTAAACACCATAGACTGTTTTAGGCTGGTTTAAGCTGTTTTTCTGAATTTTTGTTTGTGTGAATTTTAGTGTTTAGAGTTGTTTGTTATTTTGTATGTAGAAGGATGTACTTATGACAAAATAAACATATGATTGTTATCTTAAAGCACATAGATACTTGCTTTACCGATGTTTTTGTTGACTGAAGTGGAGTTGAAAATGTTCACATCTGTTTCTCATTTGATAAATCTCACTTTTTGCTGCTTCACCACATAAAACGGACAAATTTAGAATTGTATTAAGATATGAAACCATATAAATCAAATGGAAGATTAAAATACACACTTGAGTGATGATGGTGTGTGTACATTGTCGGAATCCAAATAATTTAATTTTAGGATTCAAATGAGTATCTTAATATCTGAAACAGTCATTAGATTAAGTATTAAAATTAGAATAACAATCAGAATGTGAATCCAAATTCAAATTAGAAACATGACTGGAATACACATCAAAACTTGAATAAGCATCAGAATCTGAAAAACTGAATCCGAATAGAAATCTGATTGAAAATTAGGATGACAAATAAAATATGCATCCAATTTCACATCAGAATTATGAGTAAGTATGATTAAGTATGATGATCAGAATCCAAAATTCCAAATCAGATTTGATTTAATTGAAGGATTTAAATATGATTCCAATCTAATTCTGAATCTATTGATTATTCTCTATAATTCAGCAGTGCATGTGAAGCACAGACATGTAGTTTGTGTATGTTTAGCTCAGATACACGGATACAGTAAATCCAGTGATGTGGTTAATCCACACACATCTGCAGTGTTTCTGCGTTTAGCTGATGATATGAGAGCTGCAGGATGAACTGACACTCCTCATCAAGCTCTGAAGACCGCAAATAAATAAATAAATCAAACCACCTGCTGTGTTTCCTGAGTGGACCTTCAGTGACCCGCCGATCTACAGGTTAATGACACTTTAGCCCACCACACACACCCACACACCCACACACACACACACACACACACATACAGTTGGTATAGGAAAGGGTTAAAGTTTAACTCAGCATAGAA
>NW_015505738.1:525512-526821 GCF_001515645.1 Sinocyclocheilus grahami
AGTCAATAATCATGCAGATTTATGTTACAAACTTATAGAATTGTACAGTAAGAAAGTTATTTCCTTTAACCAGGAAATTAACGTTCTTAGAATTGACAAGACGGTTGACCCTGAGTGGTCAGCTAAATATCTACAGTGGATCTAAAATATTAATAATTAATCATAATTAGTTATGGTTAATTATTCATATTTCCTGTTGTGAGCTAAATTCGCTACACTTATTTTAATTATGTAAATTGAATTGTTGGTAGTTAAATACAATAACATACATATATGTGCTAACTAACAAAGAGCTTGACTCTGTTCTTGAATATGCAAAGTTATTGCTCTTCAAATAAATCTTTTTCTGTTAAGAGCAATAAATTTATATATGAGTAAAATTAACTTGTCTCATGTAGGAAATTTTACTGTTGGGGTTTACAGTGTTGCTTACAGTGTATTTATCCTTGACCATGAAAAGAATTGAATAAATGTCTTTAAAAATTTCCCATTTGTGTTTTTAGTTAGCCTACTAGTTTAGTATTATGCTGAATGGTAAAGAAAAGCTTTTTTCACAGCTATCACAGTAACTCACAATATCACAATAATAATAATGATTTGCTTATTTGACATTTTGACAACAGGTCCTGTTCACACAGACCTCTCAGCAGAAAAATGCTGTTAAATTTACAGAAGGCTGCACCTAATGTCTTTCTTGTGTCTTGATGACTTGACATGCTTTCAGGTAACCCTGATATAGGGCACCATTGTCTATAAGGGCCATATTTTCTGCTTTCTGTCATTTTCTCCTTGCTTCTTCCCTTTGCTGTTTCCCCTCTGTTTGTTTTCATCTGTCTTTCTCTCCAGGGAGCGTCACAATCAGCAGTGGATGATGGGATACGGGGCCCTGAAGCAACTAAAGCATTCCAAACACCTGCCAAACGACACACACTCACACACACACACACACACACACACACACAGTCCACCTGCACACATCTGTTCAGTATCTGAGGCACTTGAATGAAGAGGTTGATCCAGCATGTAAGAAGCTTTGTGTGGGTTTAACAGTAATCCATCCGACCCACCACACCTGTGCTATCACACACGCACCCACTCTCACTCTCACACACACACACACACTGATTAAAGACAGATAACCTGCTGTTGCAGAGAATCTCTGCTCATATTCATGTATTCTTGTGTACTAGTTCTATATTTTATCAGTCTGAAACTAATCAGTTGATGTTTAAAGGGGTCATATGATGTGATTTCAATTGTTCCTTTCTCTTTGGAGTGTTACAAGCTCTTGGTGCATAAAGAAGATCTG
>NW_015505738.1:530101-559222 GCF_001515645.1 Sinocyclocheilus grahami
GATCATAAATGCAGACATGGTTTTATGTTTACGCGGCGCGATGCAACGCGTAAAAAGACAGTATAAGTCATTATAATCCGTAATTATGTCCCCACTGGATGCAACAAATGCCTCGTTTGTAATGGGTTTTAATATTTTTGTCTCGTCGCTCCGGCCGGACACGGAATTAACAGTATGGTGAGGGGCGTAACATTTCCGTCACACGCTTGAGGTATTCGGCCAATCACAACGCCCTGGATAGCTGGCCAATCACAGCACACCTCGCTTTTCAGACCGATGAGCTTTGTAAAAATCGACGTGTTTCAGAAAGGCGGGGCATAGAGGAGAAACAATAATGTACAGTATGTGGAAAATAATGTGTTTTTTTAACCTTAAACCGCATAAACACATTTCATTACACCAAATACACAAAATAATGTTCTTTTTAGCAGCATCATATGACCCCTTTAAATGAGTTGTGATTAGTGTGAAAGCTAAACAAGACACAAACACCTGAATCACACACAACACATACTGTGAGAATCACTCTCTTAAACATCTGAAGCTTCATCTGGTCCTAGTCCTCATAAATCTGATGACTCTCAGCGTCTTCAGGTTCTGTCACATCAAGTTCAGCAGAGAACCTCGGAATCATTCTGGATGTGTTTTTATAATTATTTTGGTATAAAAAATGTGTATGTGTAGCAAAGGCACATGGTGTGGCTTCTGAAATGGAATGTCTCCTTTGTTTTTTGTTTTGTTTTGTTTGTTTGTTTGTTTGTTTAATGTTTTTAATGGTCAGAAAATGTTGCTTATTAAAATCACACTGCAAAAATAAAATAAAACCAATATATGTATTGTATGGTTAAAAAAAAAACATGCAGTTTTGGTTTTTCACTGTAAATTATAAAATGACCCAAAAACTGTCAATATAACAGTATTTTACTTTCAAATGTCGTCATACAGTATAAGAACGTAACATTAACCAATTCTCAAGTTGTTACTGTAGCATTTTCAAGTTAAGATCATTCACTGCGAAACTTTTTTAAATCGTTTTCACTTAGAAATTGTTAGTAAATTTCACAAACAACAAATAAACAGCAAGGTAGAGAGACATAGTATAAAACAGTATTTTCTTGTAAAACATATTCCAGTAATCTTCGTTTTACTTACAAAAAGCATTTTTAGGGTGTTTTCTCATTAAGGTTTTGCATTACAAAGTACATTTTCTGCATCTGTCAATTTGTTTTTTCTTGCTATTTTTAATAGACCACTTTATTTTGCATCATTAGTCTCAGATGCTTTTTAAATGCAGCAGGTGTGGTGAAGGTTGCACACATGGAGGTGCATCTTTAATTCAACCACTAAAGTTTGAGCGCACATTTATTGTTTGTTTAGATCCAGAAATGACACGCAGTTCTGATTTCCAAGTGGTTAAGCTGTTCAGTCCAGCCATCCGTTACTACAGGAGGAGTCATTTACACAGGCAGTGTTTGTTTTGATTCACTTATACCTGATTGTTTAGTGTTTTTTGATCTAGCTCTGCCTTCTTTACCTCCTGGTAGAAAATGCCCCTACACTAGAGCTTCTTGAGATCAGTCAGCTGCTTTCTGGATTCATTCAACTAAAGAATTAAACCTTCTTTGTGAAACTTCAGACGTTCTCTCGTGGCTTCAGAGCCTTCAAGTTCTAGCTGGAGCCTTTATTTGTAAGAGCGTTCTTTGGAAATGAGGGCGAGGTGTTTGATTTGATGTCTTCTGGGCGCAAATCGTTGTTTTGCAGGATGTGGAGAATCTGAAAGATTTCAGAAGGTGAGCGAGAGAAAAGAAGGGAAAGCTTTGACGATTTCACGCTGCGAACACAAAAGAGCATATTAAAGACTAAAGTTTATCAGTACAAATTAAGTCTTGGATTCGCAGCCGCTTTAATCTTCAGCATCTGACCATTTTTTTGCGCTGGGCTCTTTCTCGTTTCTCAGTTTTCCCCTGTTAAATGTTGAAACGAAACCTCTTCAGTACCGTACACTCGCCCGTTAAAACTACCGAGACATGTCATAAAAATTTAATTACTTCTTCCTCATTTCCATAAGATTCCCTAAAAAATGTAAAATTCATTTAAAGTAAGTGGTGACTTTGTCTTTGAAGATCACGACAATTAACACGGATCAAAGCGAAGGTTCTGAGAGGAAGATAGCTCATTAGCATAATGAAATTAACTCGCAGACAAGAATCTCTAATAGGTGCAACAAAAAAACGCTTTAATAATATTTGAAGAAAGTGATGTTTATGCTAGTAACGCAACAATTATAGGCCCTGTATTCAATTAACAAATTGTTAATTAACTTTCAGTATGTTGAGAGTTGATAGTTTGGCTTATTCACTGAAGTTCATCTGTCACGCGTCTCGCTGCTCAATTTCAACTTTCTGTTTATTGTGGGAGTCAAATTGGTCTTAATTACGACGTTAACCTAACCTCTGAAGAACAGTTATAATTCACAAAAAACGCAGAGACCGAGTCTGGACATGAAAAGCCAGATATAAACATTTGTGTCAAATTAATCAAATTGCACTGAAAGACAATTGGCCAAGTTTCAGGCACAAAACCGCAGCGCTTTCTCCTCGCTAAACGCCCAAATTATAGAAAAATATGCAGCTATTTTGTTTATTATGCCAGATGAATGTAAACATCTGCAACACATTATACATAACATCTCATATCATGACAGAGAGTAAGAGAGAGAGAGATGATCAGGGTCTGCGGTGTGCTCATTAATATTAATTATATGCACAGACATAATATTAGTATTTAAATTAGTATCTGCACAAGGCAAAGAGAGAGCAAATAGAAACAGGGCAGAAAAAAATGAATTGATTAATTTTCTGTGACACGTGACTTTAAAACATGATTCAATAAATTTGCATACACATTTGCATACATACAGTTACAAAAATAGATAGATAGATAGATGGACAGATAGATGGACAGATAGATGGATGGGTGGATGGGTGGATGAATGGGTGGACGGATGGATGGATGGATGGATGGATGGATGGATGAGTGGGTGGATGGGTGGATGGATGGGTGGATGGGTGGATGGATGGGTGGATGGATGGATGGATGGATGGATGGATGGATGGATGGATGAATGGATGGATGGGTGGATGGATGAATGGGTGGATGGATGGGTGGATGGATGGATGGATGGATGGATGGATGAGTGGGTGGATGGGTGGATGGATGGGTGGATGGGTGGATGGGTGGATGGATGAATGGGTGGATGGATGGATGGGTGGATGGATGGATGGGTGGAGCCAGTCGGAAGGTGAGTGACCCAGTTTTTTCTCCCTCATGAATAAATAATGATCTGTTTGTTTATTCGCTGCAGTTTGAGATGAATAATCAGTGACCTTAGATTCCCACACTCTCAGAAGAAAAGGTACAAAAACTGTTCTGCGACGGTACTTTTGAAAAAGGTACACCTTTGTGCTTTATTTACTGCTAAAGAGTGAATATTAGTACCTTAAACGTACTTATTAATACCTAAAATGTGCATGATATTTGTAGCTTTTGAAAAGGTACTGCCTCAGTGAAATGTGTTGTACCTTTTTTTTCTGAATGATCCTCTACTTTCAGGTTTGATCAGGTTTAGATACGCATATAAATGCTTTATTCTGACAATCTGTGATCACACATTACTTTGAGTACTAGAATAACATAAACATTTTGCGCAAAAACTGAAAAGTAATTTTCATTTTAGTTTAGAATTCCTAGAATTAACAAACTTCATCAAACATAAATGCTATTTTAGTGCCATTAAGATACTAATATGGTTTTGCAAATATTTTGAATCAGTTTGAATTTTTGTTTTTGTATTTTAGTGGTTTGTTTATATATGTCTAATTGTCTATATTATTGTCTATATTATCATATAGGCAAGGCAAGGCAAGGCAAGTTTATTTGTATAGCACATTTCATACACAATGGTAATTCAAAGTGCTTTACATAAAATAAAATAAAAACAATAATCACAACAATAAAACAAGGAATTTAAAAACTTTGAAAATTATTTAAAAAAAAATGATGTGATGAAGTGGTTTGTTTATATATGTCTAATTGTCTATATTATTGTCTATATTATCATATATATTATTATATATGTCTAGTTATTTTAGTCCATTGAGTTTTTAAAAATTTAAGTGAGAAATGTTGCATTTGCAACAAGCCAAAATTAATTAATATAGTCTACATTTTATTTTATTTAAGCTAAAATTTATTTCATTTCATGTAACAACTTTTTTTTTGGTTGATGGTTTTAATTTTAGTTTTAGTTTTAGTTACCTATTGTAATCCTGATAAATAATGCACACATTTACAACCTATGGGTTTTTAAATATCAATAAAAATTATTTGAAAACACACTACAAAATGTTTAATAAAATAGTTTTGTGATTATTATTATTGTGTTTTTATATATATAATGTAGATAAGCTAATTTTTTTCTCGAGTTTTGTGTTTTTAGGCCTTTCTTTTTCTTTAAGATCAACTCTACTGTCATAGTGAAGCAACAGAGATCTCAATATGAACTCAAACACTTCTCGTCTCGTCTCGTCTCCTCTCCTCTCGCCTCGCCTCGCCTCGTCTCGTCTCGTCTCGACTCGTCTCCTCTCCTCTCCTCGTCTCGTCTCGCCTCTCATCTCCTCTCCTCGCCTCTCCTCTCCTCTCCTCTCCACTCCTTGCCTCTCGTCTCCTCTCCTCTCCTCTCCTCTCGCCTCGCCTCGCCTCGCCTCGCCTCGCCTCTCGTCTCGTCTCGTCTCGCCTCACCTCGTCTCCTCGCCTCTCGTCTCCTCGCCTCGTCTTGTCTTGTCTCCTCTCCTCTCCACTCCTTACCTCGCCTCGTCTCGTCTCGTCTCGTCGCCTTGTCTCGTCTCGTCTCCTCTTGTCTCGTCTCGTCTCACCTCTCCTCTCCTCTCGTTTCATCTCGTCTCGTCCCTCGCCTCTTCTCTTCTCTTCTCTTCTCGTCTCGTCTCGTTTCATCTCATCTCGTCTCTCTTCTCTTCTCTTCTCTTCTCTTCTCTTCTCTTCTCTTCTCTTCTCTTCTCTTCTCTTCTCTTCTCTTCTCTTCTCGTCTAAAAATCGAAATCGCTTATTAATAAAATGATAAAAATGCATTGATATGAATATCTAAATGATATAAAAGATACGTAAATATTTTTACGTTTTTTAGCTAAAAATACGTAGCGATTTGTACGTTTTAAACGTTGAAATACGTCTAAATTGTACGTTTTAGCATGACTAAAAACGTACAAAAGTGTACGTTTTGTGCTTGTAAATGTTACGTATTTATACCTACGTATAAACATGAGACCAGGCTGCACATTTCATACACAATGGTAATTCAAAGTGCTTTACATAAAATAAAATAAAAACAATAATCACAACAATAAAACAAGGAATTCAAAAACTTTGAAAATTATTTAAAAAAAAAAAGATGTGATGAAGTGGTTTGTTTATATATGTCTAATTGTCTATATTATCATATATATTATTATATATGTCTAGTTATTTTAGTCCATTGAGTTTTTAAAAATTTAAGTGAGAAATGTTGCATTTGCACCAAGCCAAAATTAATTTATATAGTCTACATTTTATTTTAAGCTAAAATTTATTTCATTTCATGTAACAACTTTTTTTTTGGTTGATGGTTTGCTGACGGTGGAGAACACAGAGCTCGTTAGAAGTTGTTTTCCAGGCCCACAGAAACTAAGCAGACCGGCATTTTCTGAACTTCTGTCCTCGACTTTGAATGTTCTCCTGCGAGACCACTGTAAAATTCAGCCACGTTTCTTCTAACTGCTGCGCTCCGGCTGAACATGCCATAAGACATGTGGATTTTCACATGTGCTAACGACAAGCTCATTAATGTAGGCGCTTTCACAGTGATATCTGAGCACACCAATCAGGGTAATTAAGCAGAATAAACTCTGGTAATGAAAGACTCCGGCAGGCCGAGGGAATCCTGCACTTACGAATGCGTGAACTTTCAAAAGAAACAACGTCGGCTCGCTTTTACCTTCTGTGCATCAAGTTTCGCTGTTAAACACACATGCACACACACACACACACACACGGGCTCCCGCTGTCAGGCTGTTTATTTTACTCTAACTGTACGCTTTACACTCCTTTTCTGCAACTCTGAAATTCTCTTTGATTTGCGTTCAAACCCCCAAAAGAAGCAGCTAAAGACTCCGAGTTCTGGTGTGTGAGTGTGTGTGTTTCTTTGTACATGGTGAGCAAACAGAAACGCGGCCGCTGTATGAGCAGATCTGTGATTGACGTGTTGTTTTATTCGCTGCGTCTCTCTCTCTCTGTCGCCCTCCTTGTTTAGGATCATAAATAGTGCATGAGCTGATTAGCTGGCCGTTTCTGGGCCTCGATTAAGTGTGTGTGTGTGTGTACAGGCTCAAACAGACAATTTGTCCACACAGATGTAAGCATTATTAGTGTGTGTTGAGATGTTTTGTGGACCTATAGGGCGACTACAGTAATGAGAGCTGGACTGATGCTCTGATATCTCAGGAAAGCCTTGCTCTCATTAATGCTGCGTACAAACACTCCTCAAAACGTTCAGCTCAGGTACATTGTGATCTGTTTTTGTGGTTGAGGTGATTGAAGTATTTACTATATTGATGTTTATAGTTCACCCAGTTTATAGTTAAACGTTCTGAAAAATAAAAGCATTTACAAATTATTTGAAAACACACTACAAAATGTTTAATAAAATAGTTTTGTGATTATTATTATTGTGTTTTTATATATATAATGTAGATAAGCAAATTTTTTTCTCGAGTTTTGTGTTTTTAGGCCTTTCTTTTTCTTTAAGATCAACTCTACTGTCATAGTGAAGCAACAGAGATCTCAATATGAACTCAAACACTTCTCGTCTCGTCTCCTCTCCTCTCGCATCGCCTCTCGTCTCCTCTCCTCTCGTCTCCTCGCCTCGCCTCGCCTCGCCTCGCCTCGCCTCGCCTCGCCTCGCCTCGCCTCGCCTCGCCTCTCCTCTCCTCTCCTCTCCTCTCTTCTCTTCTCTTCTCTTCTCTTCTCTTCTCTTCTCTTCTCTTCTCTTCTCTTCTCTTCTCTTCTCTTCTCTTCTCTTCTCTTCTCTTCTCTTCTCTTCTCTTCTCTTCTCTTCTCTTCTCTTCTCTTCTCTTCTCTTCTCTTCTCTTCTCTTCTCTTCTCTTCTCTTCTCTTCTCTTCTCTTCTCTTCTCTTCTCTTCTCGTCTCGTCTCGGCTGACGGTGGAGAACACAGAGCTCGTTAGAAGTTGTTTTCCAGGCCCACAGAAACTAAGCAGACCGGCATTTTCTGAACTTCTGTCCTCGACTTTGAATGTTCTCCTGCGAGACCACTGTAAAATTCAGCCACGTTTCTTCTAACTGCTGCGCTCCGGCTGAACATGCCATAAGACATGTGGATTTTCACATGTGCTAACGACAAGCTCATTAATGTAGGCGCTTTCACAGTGATATCTGAGCACACCAATCAGGGTAATTAAGCAGAATAAACTCTGGTAATGAAAGACTCCGGCAGGCCGAGGGAATCCTGCACTTACGAATGCGTGAACTTTCAAAAGAAACAACGTCGGCTCGCTTTTACCTTCTGTGCATCAAGTTTCGCTGTTAAACACACATGCACACACACACACACACACACGGGCTCCCGCTGTCAGGCTGTTTATTTTACTCTAACTGTACGCTTTACACTCCTTTTCTGCAACTCTGAAATTCTCTTTGATTTGCGTTCAAACCCCCAAAAGAAGCAGCTAAAGACTCCGAGTTCTGGTGTGTGAGTGTGTGTGTTTCTTTGTACATGGTGAGCAAACAGAAACGCGGCCGCTGTATGAGCAGATCTGTGATTGACGTGTTGTTTTATTCGCTGCGTCTCTCTCTCTCTGTCGCCCTCCTTGTTTAGGATCATAAATAGTGCATGAGCTGATTAGCTGGCCGTTTCTGGGCCTCGATTAAGTGTGTGTGTGTGTGTACAGGCTCAAACAGACAATTTGTCCACACAGATGTAAGCATTATTAGTGTGTGTTGAGATGTTTTGTGGACCTATAGGGCGACTACAGTAATGAGAGCTGGACTGATGCTCTGACATCTCAAGAAAGCCCTGCTCTCATTAATGCTGCGTACAAACACTCCTCAAAACGTTCAGCTCAGGTACATTGTGATCTGTTTTTGTGGTTGAGGTGATTGAAGTATTTACTATATTGATGTTTATAGTTCACCCAGTTTATAGTTAAACGTTCTGAAAAATAAAAGCATTTATTTTCCTTTGTGTGTTTTAATATGACTTTAATATGAAAGGGAGATATTAATGCTGAATGTTCAAGCTGCTGTTTTCCCAAGAGTCAAAGTAAATGGTGACCATGACTGACCTTTTTCCTTGAGGGTGAATAAATCATGAATTTTATTTGATTTATTTTACAGTAACATATATTTTTAGTAGCTTTTTTAAAATACATTTTTTATTGTATTTATTTTATTTTAGTACATCAAGTTAAACTAAATGGAAATGAGAAATGTTGCCTTGACAAAATTAATAAAAATAGAAATAAATTATTATTTATAAATTTATATAAAAATACATGCGCACATAATTTATTTTATATCAGTTAAAGTTTATTTTATTTTAAGTAACACAGCTGGTTTTAGTTTTAGTTAACTATACTACCCCTGTTGATGTCTAATGAAATACTCAAGTGGGCTTTAGACATAACCAGGCAAATATCTCATGACTTATTTCCCTATCGAAATTTAAATATACAAGATGAAAAAAAAGTATAAATGAGTTTCTTTCCTCCGTTTCTTTAGATGTCAGGACTGGTTGTGGTGTTGGTGTGAAAGGCGTGATGTTCCTGTTTCATCCGAGCGCAGGATCCGATGACATGAGTGCCACATTAATATTTTACACACCGTGTAGAGATGAGATCCGTCGCTCTCAAACACTCTGCTCTTCCTCTAAAGCCTTGTGTGACTCGGGAGACTTCATTTGCTTCTCAGGTGTTTTATTTAAACATTAAGTTCCTGTCAGATATTTGAGTCCAGTTGTCATGCAAGTAAAGAACTTTAAAATCAGAAAATCATCAAAGTCAGATCATTTCATAATAAATGTCTATATTGAGATCTCTGAATTTTGATTACAGACTTTGGAATTGTGTCAAATCTGAATTAAGTTTGAGACGTTTGAGATCCCCTTTTTTATTTTATTAGTATTATTTATTTATATATGTATACATATTTTTGTATTTATTAGTATTTAGAATTACCTTTTTATTTATTTTTAAAAAACTTTATTTCATTTTTTTGATTTTATTGGAAGTAATTAAGTAATTTTTTATTTGCCAAGACAAGATTGAAAAATGTCACTATATTTTATTTTATTTTATTTGTTTATTTGAATTTTTATGTAATTTAATTTATACATTTATTTGTTTATTTAGTTATTTTAAGTTCATATTTAGATCTCTGAGATTTGATTGCAGATGTTTTCTCATACTATATAAGCCCGTTTTGGGATATTATTGTGATCATCTGCAAATCTCTAGTGGACTGGAGTAGACACAAGATTTCTGAACTCTTTTTCTCAGGAGAAACATCTGAGAAACTTCAGCAGTTCTTCATTTGTTTCTCACTGCTGTCCAGGAGAAATTTGATTGAGTTATTAAAGAGATCTCATGCTTTATACACACACACACACACACAGCCACAGCCACACACACACACACACACACACACACACACACACACACACACACAGACACACACACACACAAAAATTTTGATTGCACATATTTTGTCAAATCTAAGCCCAGTTTGTGATATTTTACACACACAGAGATCAGAGGTGTGTGTCTCAGTAATCCAGCAGATGAGTTTAATCTGATCAGATATCAGGCTGATGTGCGTAACATCTGCTGTGTGTTACAGCAGGAACCGAGAGCTCAGGCTTGTAAAATACAGCTCTGATGCATGGCTTAATAACTCTGAGTACAGCAAAACATTTATACATAGATATTTTTCAAACCGCCACACAGCGGCAGACCACGTGGAGCCGGTCTAGAAAAACCTCCTCCACCTGATTTATCACAGGCACACACAGGACAGTGTTTTAACAGGACTTTCCTTCAGCAGAGTCTGTGCTGTTTAATCATGTGTTTATGAATTATGGTGAATGATGTGTGCGATGTGTATTTGTGTGTGTTTGGCAGATCAGAGCAGGGAGAACGCTGGGACTTTCTTGTCATGTGCAATCAACTGTTGTTGATAAAACTCAAATAATGAGCCCATGTGAATTATGTTGAATAATTAAAAATGACAGGCCAGTCGTCTCGTCACGATCATTTAGATGATTTGAATATTTATTTAATATATGTATGAATATTTGGAATATTGCACTTTCCAGACAAATGTTCTCATCTGAATAATCTTTATTATCTAGTTCCTGCAGTTAAGTTGCTAGTAGTTGTCTAGCTAGAATCTGACATTTTATTTGATTTAAAAAATAAAATAAAATATGTAAGTTATATTATACATAACATGTTATATTATATAAATATATTATTATTGTCTTCTGGCTAATTGAAAGTAAAAGAACAGAGGAAATGCAAAGACAGGAAGTCCCGCCTTTCAGTTACAGGAGCCAATCATCTTATCGATCATTTTCTAAGTATTCTTATTTGATATGTAGCCAGTTTAAACATACAATCTTAGTGGATTCATCACTGTTATTTTAGTGTGTTTTTTACTATACTGTTACAGATTTATTAATATGATTTCAGAATATTAATTAGGTTCTCTAAGTTTTGTCATTTGTATTTTTTTCTATCATTTATTATATGGCATTTAATGTTATACTTCATATGTAATTTATATTATACTTCTTTTTGGCTTTAATTTAGTTGTATTTCAGTTTTAGATTTAATACTTCAACTTTAACTTATAATTTTCATTTTGGCATCCAGTTCCTAAATTGTATATCGTTTTTGCTTCATTTTAGTTAACGATTTTTACCAAGAAAAAAATGCTTTTAAAAAATAATAAATAAATAACTATATACTGTTAAAAAAAAAACTTTTTTTTTTTTTTTTTTACAGTTAATATGATTTCAGAATATTAATTAGGTTCTCTAAGTTTTGTCATTTGTATTTTTTCTATAATTTATTATATGGCATTTAATGTTATACTTCATATATACTTTATATTATACTTCTTTTTGGCTTTAATTTAGTTGTATTTCAGTTTTAGATTTAATACTTCAACTTTAACTTATAATTTTCATTTTGGCATCCAGTTCCTAAATTGTATATCGTTTTTGCTTCATTTTAGTTAACGATTTTTACCAAGAAAAAAATGCTTTTAAAAAATAATAAATAAATAACTATATACTGTTAAAAAAAAAACTTTTTTTTTTTTTTTTTTTTACAGTGTGTATAAATTCTAGGACTGCGTTATACATTTTCTTTACATCACACAAATAAAACACAATTACACAATAACACAATGCGTGAGAAATGAATTACAAATATACTTATTTCAATAGTAAAACATGCTAATTATTTAGAAATGCACTTTTATCTAGTGTTTGTGTGCTAAATTAGCATATTGAGTTGTTAGCTTGGCAGCAAGCTGATGGCAAACTCTATTGGAGTCGGTTGCTGCTGCTGCTTACCAGCTGTGATTCCAGTTAGCATGCGCCCTCAGAAGGCAGCTGTCTATGTAGACAGTAGACAGCATGACACCTCACTGGGTTTTGGATCTGAGCTCCAGTCCAGAGGGATGGAAAGGGTCGGCTGTATCTCCGCTCTTCACTGCGCTGGCTGTGTGTGTGTGTGTGTGTGTGTGTGTCAGGACTAAATGAAGATATTTGTTTCCACCCAGGTAATGTTGGCTGGTTTCTGCCTGTGCAGGAGACAATTAGCTCACACCTGCTCTCAGCAGATTGTTCTGGCAGATCTGAGCGCTCACTCTGCCATCTGTCCCGGACAAGGTGTTACACAGGTCACTCGCTCCGTCCGTCCCGACAGAGAGAGAGATGTTTACATGCTGTTTCTCATTCGGTGTGATAAAGAAACCCAGGACTGACACACAACAAAATATTCAAACACATAGTGACCACTACTATAAAGAAGTTCATAATTCATCAAGGATGCATTAAATTGATCAAAAGTGACAGTAAAGACATTTATAACATCACAAGATCAACAAAAAGATTTATGTTTCAAATAAATGCTGTTCTAATGAACTTTCTATTCATCTGTGAATCCTGAAAAATAAAATGTATCACAGTTTCGACTGTTTCGAGCAGCACGACTGTTTTCAACATTGATAATAATCAGAAATGTTTCTTGAGCAGCAAATCAGCATATTATACTGATTTCTGAAGATCATGTGACATAAATTGCTTGTTGTTGCCTTCGCATTTGGCCAAAGGAAGGTGTATCTTAAAAGGCCTTTGTGATCAGATCACACCCATAATACCTTACAATGCTGTCTAGGTAAGCCGTTCACTATGTTTTGGAACGGGACAGAGTTTTTGAGTATGTTTGTTTTTAAGGGATGCAGGTAGACGGGAAGAAAAATGCTTTAGGCTCAAATATCTCAAATGGGTAGACACACACACACACACACACACACACACACACAAAGAAATACAGTATAGTGCATGTGAAACACTTACCTTCTCTCTCTCTCTCTCTCTCTCTCTCTCTCTCTCTCTCTCTCTCTCTCCTGGGTTCTCCTCCCAGTTTTCTTCGCATTTGGCCAAAGGAAGGTGTATCTTAAAAGGCCTTTGTGATCAGATCACACCCATAATACCTTACAATGCTGTCTAGGTAAGCCGTTCACTATGTTTTGGAACGGGACAGAGTTTTTGAGTATGTTTGTTTTTAAGGGATGCAGGTAGACGGGAAGAAAAATGCTTTAGGCTCAAATATCTCAAATGGGTAGACACACACACACACACACACACACACACACACAAAGAAACACAGTATAGTGCATGTGAAACACATACCTTCTCTCTCTCTCTCTCTCTCTCTCTCTCTCTCTCTCTCTCTCTCTCTCTCCAGGGTTCTCGGCCCAGCTTTCATGTGCACAGCTGCTCACCTTATAGCCGGCAGTACACCCCCGGCCCGTCTGCAGGCTCCCACACAGGTACTGAGCATCATGCATTATTCAGCAGGTCAGAGGAGAGACCAGCATCCGTCTCTCTCTCCGGTGCGGTGAGTCTGTAGGTGGGCTGCCTCTCATCGTCCGCCGTAATCACGCATAACCTGCGCCAGAGCTGCCTTTTGTATATATGTTATACAGTATATGTGCCCAGGGACCACAAAACCACAAATTGAGATGTAAGCATCATCTGAAAGCTGAATAAATAAACTTTCCATTGATGTATGTTTTGTTAGGATCGGACCATATTCGGCATATTTGAAAATCTGGAATCTGAGGGTGCAGAAAAATCTAAATATTGAGAAAATCATCTTTAAAGTTGTCCAAATTAAGTTCTTAGCAATGCATATTACTAATCACAAATTATGTGTTGATATATTTACGGTAGGACATTTACAAAATATTTTCATGGAACATGATCTTTACTTAATATCCTAATGATTTTTGGCATAAAGGTGTATTACAATTACCATACAATGTATTTTTGGCTATTGCTACAAATATACCCCAGCGACTTAACATTGCTTTTGTGCTCCAGGCTCACATATGCATGTTTTATCTATGGATGCTTTAGCTTTTATTTAGAGGACAGTGAAGAGACACATGAAAGTGATTCAGGCTTGAACCTGAGTGGCGTGAGCCAACAGCTGCTTCACTACACCACAGTTCTGAAGACAACTCTTTGTGAACCAGGACTTAACTATAAGTGTTTTGGTTTTTCATCAAGCCAGTCATTGTTATGTCCACATGCCTCACAATTTTTTTTTTTTTTTTAACTTATTAATGCATTTTTATATTTGCCAGAAATGTAAATAAAATATTTAAATAAAAATATATAATAAATAAAAAATATAACATAAAATATTAAAATTGAACGTAATTAAAAATGTGCACAGAGTTTATTTCTGACTGTTTGTTAGACAACTAGATAGCATTATTTTGGTGAAAAATCAACAGAATTTTCAATAACAATGTAGAATGCATCACAAAATAGCGAAACGGTGAGGGATTTTTTGTCGACTGGCCTGAAGCTCTTTCACGCTGACTCTGGATCAGTACATCATCCTTATTAATGAGCTCAGATACTGAAGCATTAGCTAAATATTCCGAGGGAACTGTTACATTTTAAACTGGCCTGTAAAGTGGAATGACTCTCAATGTAACATTTTTTATTCTTTTAGTAAATAATTTCCATATGTGTGATGAGGTACAGCTGATCTATCAGTTAGTTGTTGTACTTCAGATCTATTATGCTTCTTCATGCTTTTTCTGAAAAGTATAAATGCCAAACTTTGCAACACGATGCGAGAGTTGTTACTAGGGCTTTTCTATGCGGTTACCATGTTGTTTTGGTGGTTTTTATTTTTTTATTTCTTCTGTCAGGTTGGTCCTTCAATGCAAATGTGTGGTTTTTCCCATCAAATCACGAGGAGCTCTAGTACTGGTGATGATTGACATCAACTCATTACAAAAACCTACATCTTCAGCATGTTATGTTGAACTGTGAGGTCTTCCAGATCAAGTCATTTGTTTTTGTAACGAGAGCACGTATCCAGTGATCTCCTGACGTATAGCTCAGATGTTCAGCAGGTCAGATGTATACATGGACTCACAGCGGGAGATCGTTCTCCAGAATGACCCGCGGTGCAGCACACGAGGTCAGAGCACTTACAGCACAGCAGATTGATGTACGGTGTGTGACGGGGGTCAGATATTAGCATACGGGTCTCTACTGTCTCAACAGAATGAGCTTATCAGTCATATGGTCATCTCCTCCAATGCTATATCCTGTCTAACACATGACTGCAAATGCATACTTAAGTGTGAAGAAAGCACTTCCGAGTACGTACTACGACACATTGGTACATCGTAAAATTGCATCTTGATACCACAGATCTCTTTGTCGCATACTGTTTGTGCTTGCATGTCAGCTTTAGCATGCAGTTAAATTAATTATTGAGGAATTAATTCATACTGATTGTCACAAACTCCTCCTGTACCATTGCACAAGGGTTTGTGGGTATTATTTACATACAAATACAGAATTTGAGAATCCACTACAAATAATATGATGTCTGGGCAACGTTATCTTTGTTTGGGTTTCAGTAAGATATTTTTTGTTTACTTTTTTTTTTTATATATATTTTATGTAGCATTGACACATTGAATTGAACAACATGTTACAAAAGATTTCTATTTCAAATAAATGCTGTTCTTTTGAACTTTTATTCATCTGTGAATCATGAAAATGTATCACAGTTTCCACAAAAATATCGTGCAGCACAACTGTTTTCAACATTGAAAAAAATCAGAAATGTTTATTGAGCAGCAAATCAGCATATTAGAATGATTTCTGAAGATCGTGTGACTCTGAAGACTGTAATGTATGCTGAAAATTCAGCTTTGATCACAGGAATAAATTACATTTGAACATATATCCACATAGAAAACAGCTATTTGAAATAGTAATAATAATTCATAATATTACCGTGTTTACTGTATTTATTTTAATCACATATGTAGTTTTGTTGAGCAGAAAAGACTTTTCAAAAACAAAAACTAAAAAAATCTTACCAAACCCAAACTTTTAAATGAATGCACTAAACCTGATCTGATATTGTATGTGTTTTGTTATTTAGTTTTTATGTCTATCTGTGATTATGATTACCTGCCAAGGGACCGCGGATGAAAACTAGCCATTGGCTAAATTCGGTACAATGCATGAAATGGAAACATTTATGTTAAAATTGTACATGGTCCCTTTTCAAATAAAGTTGAATAATAATAATATAGTTTTTAGGCTAGCATGTGATTTGGGCTGCAGTCCAGAGGATTGGATTTGGCTGATTATCTTCAGCAATTAGTATGTGGGCAAGTTTCTCCAGTAGTAGATGTTTTGTTATTGCCTCATGTGTTTGCTCTTATTTTTCAAGATATTTGCAGCTCTACTTTTTGGTTCCAAAAAATAAAAATGTTGAATGAGAATACAATCAGAGATAGCTTGGATAATATGTTATGTAGTGCGCAGTATTCAGTAATAGAATAAGGTTGTATTTTGTTTCATAACACATGTCTCAATCATATAGTTGTCCTCTTCAGTGCCTGGCCTTTTCGCTGTCTAAAAGGCACTTGGACTCTTAGATGTGTGGTGAACAAGACTACTTCAGAGCGCACGTGTTTGTGTGTGTGTGTGTGTGTGTGTGTGTGTGTTGTAAACTCGCACACGGAGAGAATGAAGAACAGGTGTGAAAAGACTCCAGTCGCTGTACGGGAGCCGACCTGCCGAAGCGCTTGTCTCTTCTCACGCTCTTCACACCCTCACACACCAGGGGAAGAGACGAGGAGAGCACAAGTGTGGAAAGGAAGAGATAAAGTCATAATTGAACTGGGACGCATAGATGCTAAATATAACGGCGCATGAGTGTATTTAACACATGTCTTGGAGGGCAGACAGGTGCGTCTGCAGTAACAGACGTGAGCTGATAGCGTGTTATTCAGAGACCTCTTGTGATCGTTTGAGAAGAGTGTGTAAAGTTCCATATTATACTAACTTTCAGAAAATTCTGAAATACTTTTGAGAAGTCCATTTAAAATAGTTTTGAATAGTATTTTTGTTAATTCTTAATGTTGAATCAGAATTAAAGAATTACACTATAAGAATTGCAGTACGAGAAATATACTACAAATACACTACAATATGTACACTCTGAATTACACTACAAGTACTACACTGTACTACAATTACAAAAATTGCACTACACTACACTACAAGAATTACAGAACACTACAAGAATGATGCTACAAAAACTGGCCTATATTACAATTACATTACAATAATCATACTTCAAGAATTACACTGCAATAATTATACTACAGTAATTAAATGGCAAGAATTATGCTACAAAACTGGACTATACTACAATTACACTACAATACTTATACTACAGTTACACTACAATAATTGTTCTACAATTATACTACAGTAATTCTACTACACTGCAATAATTAAACTACAAGAACTACACTATTCTACAATTACACTACAGGAACTATGCTACAGTTACACTACAATAATTGTTCTATAAATATACTACAATAATTTCACTACAAGTACTGCATTATACTGCAATTGCACTATAACAATTATACTACAAGTACATTATCTACAATTACACTTCAAGAATTATATTACACTACAAGAACTATACTACAAGAGCTACACTGTACTACAATTACAAAAATTGCACTACACTACAAGAATTACAGAACACTACAAGAATCATGCTACATAAACTGGCCTATATTACAATTGCATTTCAATAATCATACTTCAAGAATTACACTGCAAGAATTACACTACAGTAATAAAACTGCACGAATTATGCTACAATAATTAAACTAGAAGTGTTAATTTGTCACTGAAAGACCAGTAAATGCAAACGGGTGGTTACAAATGGTGAAAAGAACTGGCAAATAGCTACAGGACATAAAAATATGCACTTTCCCATATACAAACATGTAAATGGAAATTATTTTGATGTATGCTTGTTGCAGTGTAATAATTACACAAGTAAGCACTGAGTAATAGCAATTAATTTACTATGGGTTAACATATTAACTTACAGTGTTACTGTAGATATTTACCTGACATCTTGATATTGGTGATACAGTTTTTGGACATCACCTTCCCCTCATAATAAAGACATAATCATAAGAACACTATTAATAGTGATATTGCATTAAACTTGATTATCATTGTTGTTTCTGTCTGTTTCTGTTTCTGTCTGTAACACTGGTGGTTGTATGTTTGTGATGTGCTCACACCGCCTGTGTGTGCAGATGTCTAGAAATTCATGCTCTCTTGTTCCTCAAACGTTCGGAGGAAGAGCCCCTGCAAAGCCGCTTCTCTCTCTGTTGAACAAAGCCGTACTTACCAGCTCAGGGCGCCTATCGATTTATTAAAGTCAAAGCGGCCACAGGGACATCTGTACCTACGTGAAGTTTTCTTATCTACCTTTGCAAAGTCGTTCCTCTCAGATCTGAGGTTTGTCTTTCCTTGTCTCCTCCCGTGAAGAAACTGCAGCGCTAAAACTTTAAACACGCGGAACAACTTTGAAAAGCGGCCCGCTGAAGTTTGCTCTGGGCAACGGCGGACTTTGAAGAATTTATTTACCCATTAAAAGGAAGAAAAATAAAATCAATGGTGACACCCTCACAGTCAGGCAGACTCTCTCAGACCAAAGAGAACGAGAAAAAAACATTATCATAAACCCAAAACAAAGACGGCCGCTGGAATCATCTTTTACAACATTTCTAACGACCTAGAGAAACAACAACTCTGAATCTCTCCCGCACATTACAACCATGTTCCATGCATGGTCAGAATTACTAAAAATGGTGAGATAATGAACTTCAGGCAGTTATTCTCATGCTTCACTTGGTTTCTTTTCAGAAACATGCAGTATATTAGTGGTGTCATGATTTCAGAAGGCAAATCCATGCTACCTTGATATATTTCATAGTACTGAATGAGCATGTTTCAAAGTTTTAATTGGTACTCAAGAGTACTTTTAAGAATACCTTGGTACAGTATATACCGAACATATTTACATAGTACTATAGCACTGTACGTTTCTATAAGTTTATTATACGTTTCCCAACTCTTCTATTATTGTAATGCCATACTTTAAAATACAGTGATTTAATTAAATCAACATAATGGTAGTACAACAGATATTATAATGTGGTACATAAATATGTGCATATAATGTGCATACATATTTTAAAATGTAAATAATATATAGTTTCTTGCATTTCAGTCATTTTGAGTTGGTGTCCCTAATTGTCATGACAATGTATCAATCAATAAATCAATCAATCAATCAGTCAGTCAGTTTCATGTACTTTTATACATAAATCTTCCTCTCTTTCATGAGGTTTTGAGGTGAAATGTGAGCCAGCCGTGTTCTTGAGATCTTCTGCAGTGTTCTTGAACCCTGTGTTTACCTTCACTGATCATTCATCTTCCTGCACTGATGCTCTCAGCTCGATCCGGCACGTCTGTCGCTTTCTAAAGGAAGCAGACACCTCTCACGCATCTCGAGAAGGAGAGCGCGCAGGTGAAAGGAAAGGTAGATTGCATAGATGTTTATAAATATGTGAGTGTGTAATTATGGTAATGAGAGCTCTCTCGACTGAGATAAACACCTCCGTTTACTGCTGAAGTTTTGGGACTGCGTCTGCATGAATATTTGAGCTGAATTACTGATGCTCCCACTATTAGCCAGAGTGTGTGAATGCATGCCAGCGAGTGTGTGTGTGTGTGTGTGTGTGTGTGTGTGTGTGTGTTTATGGGCTCAGTGTCAAGACGGCTGTCCTGCTGCTAAACGGACAAGAGCAGAAACTCCAAAACTCCCCAAACATCAAAGTGAAGCTCCAGAGAGAAAGAGGAACTTCATGGAGTCAGGGTGTCCTTTTAGCTACTGCAGATGAACTAACAGGTGGCGAGTGTGTGTGTGTGTGTGTGTGTGTGTGGTTTGGCTGAGCGGATCTGAGCGAGGGTGGCCAAGAGGTAGAACCCGGACCAGAGCATCTCCCTCTGTGTCTGATCCTGCTCCAAACTGGCAGCGTCTCTCTGAACCTCACACGCTGCAGATGTGCCCAGTTCCTTTTCCCAGCATCCCCCTCAGCGCTCCTGCTCCTCTGAGCGAGAGAAAGAAAGCAAGAGAGTGGGAAGAAAGCGAATGTGTAGGCATGGTGGGAGAGCAGGATTGTGAGCGTTTGTGTTGGTGATCAAGGCCCGTCTCTCGTAGACAGACGTTTGACTCACGGCATAAAGACCGCTCTGCGTTACAGCTTATTCTGAGCGACAACAGGAGCGGAGCATCCGACGCACATGCAAAGGGACCAGATGTGCTCATTTTAGCTGAATTATGCACTATAAAAAAATATGTTTCAATGTTATAAATAAAACATAGGTTATTATGGAAGCCCGTTTCCGTCACTGTATAAAAAATAAAACAAGGTAATTGCAACTTTTTATCTCACAATTCTGACTTTATAGCTCGCAATTCCGAGAAAAAAAGTCAGAATTCTGAGATAAAAAGTCGCAATTACCTTGTTTTTATTTTTTATTCTGAGTTTTCGCAATTCTGAGTTTTTTTCTCAGAATTGCGAGATAGGAACTCGCAATTACCTTGTTTTATTTTTTTATTTAGTGGCGGAAATCTTCCATAGATTATTGGAGTACATTCTACAAAAACAAATTCAGTCTTTCTACTTCATCATTTCATGTTTAATTGTTACTTGTAGTTTTTTAGTGATTGTTTGTGATTTTATTTTTAGTGTACTAGATACGATTTGGCAATCATTGATATAATTAAAGTCATAGCCAAATAGAATGTTTATTATCTCTGCATCATTCACACAAATTGTACTTCTTTTCTTAGAAAGAAACAATTTGATCAAAATATAATTCATCATAATGACTTTATATCTTTGTTTGTGCTTGTGGTTGGGAATCACCGTAATTACGACATTTTCAGATAATGTAATGTGATTTAGGTAATATCATTGTACTACCTAGCTTTTTGTAGTGTTTTTTCTTTCATAGTTGCATACTTAATACAGTCTGAAAGTTTCTAAATTGCATTTAAATGTATTTCCATTTATTGTATTTATTGAAGGAGTAATATGTAATATTGACAGCTAGTGGTTGAAATGGTTTCTGCAGTCCAACTTCAAAATATTGGAGAGAGTTGTTTCTACCTCCTCAGACGTGATGCTCATGTGGGTTGCCAGATTGAAGACACGCAACAGGACCTAGAGCGATTGATACAAGGTGACAAGCCTAACACTATAAGTTGATGAGTTGATTTATCTACATTTTAATATTCCTCTGGTCACAGAGTTTTGCAGGTGGATACCTATTTTTAGGTTGTGTAGAATCTGTGATCTCTAACCCAGTTCGTTTGCTGGCTTTAATAGCTGCAATATGCTGTGTTTTCCACCATCTGGCAACCTGAGGTGTCGCAATACTATTGGCTAAACTAGCAATGGGTGGAGTCACAGAGACAAAAACAGCCATGCTGATACTGAAGGCATGTTTCAAAGTAGAATAGCTGGCTGCAGTGTTGTTGTTTTTTAAAAGAGAAACAAGTATGTGAACTTGGCATGTTTCCTAAATATCTGCAGACATATTGTGGTATTTTGTATGCTTTAGTACAGTCAAAAATATTACATACAGCACCTTTAATAGGTAGAAGAGGTCACATGGCGAGTGAGCAACCACACAAATGTTCATTTGAACTAATTTATACTAGGTACTATTTAACAATAATTTAAATGATTTAAGTCATAGATTGTACATTATGCTTTCTGTGTTATTCATACAGTATATACTTATATAAAACTTTCTTAAGAAGAAACTGGAAAAAGTATAATCTTATCAAAATATCATGAATTTTTAAATACCTGCTTGTACTGTCATGGTTCGTTCGTTCGTTCATATATGAATTACGTACTGGAGTCTGAATGTTACATTTAAATGAAAGTTATTGACATTTATTTGATAAAGAGATAGATGAGCTCACGTTCAAAATACAAACTGCACAAAACAACAAACAATATTGGAAATAAATGTGTGCAGACTGTTTTCTTGCTAACTGGAATATACAGTTATGCTGGTAGTTTGCATGCTAAGTGTCTTACTCAAAACTATAAATCTTAGATACAACTTATTATTTCTTCCCCAAAACACAATAACTGCAAACTATATGACTCTTCTGAATTAAAATGATCCTTTGTGTGTTTTTATTATTATCATCTCCGCTGCTGCCCTTAAATCAAATATGGTGCTTATGGAGCAACTAGTTATCTTTTAGTTGATATTTCTAATTAATATTTTATTAGTTTTATATAAAAATCCAAATTCTCATTTGGATGATTGGATACACGTGTGTGTGTGTGTGTGTGTGTGTGTGTGCGCGCACATCTCTCTCTCTCTGTGTGTGTGTGTGTGTGTGTGTGTGCGCACATCTCTCTCTCTCTGTGTGTGTGAGTGTGTGTGTGTGAGTGTCTCTCTCTCTCTCTCTCTGTGTGTGTGTGTGTGCGCGCACATCTCTCTCTCTCTGTGTGTGTGCGTGTGTCTCTCTCTCTCTCTCTCTCTCTCTCTGTGTGTGTGTGTCTCTCTCTCTCGCTCTCTCTCTCTCTGTGTGTGTGTGTGTGTGTGTGTCTCTCTCTCTCTCTCTCTCTCTCTGTGTGTGTGTGTCTCTCTCTCTCGCTCTCTCTCTCTCTGTGTGTGTGTGTGTGTGTGCGTGTGCGTGTCTCTCTCTCGCTCTATCTCTCTCTCTGTGTGTGTGTGTATGTGTGTGTGTGTGTATGTGTGTGTGAGAGAGAGAGAGAGAGAGAGAGAGGGTGATCCCCAGGTCTCTCCATCAGCGCAGCTTCCATCCGGAGGGAAAGTCTGGCTCTCTCTGGCTCTCGTAGCGTCTCACGCTGGTCTTCCGCATGTCTCCGGCATCATGAGCCATTTGAAGTCATTCTGAAATCTGCTGTGGAGAAGCTAATCAGCAGAAGATGCTTCTGAGCACCAGCTGCTTGCATTCAGAGACGTTCATGACAACTCACAGACACCTACAGACTGAACTGACTTCTGAAAGTACACACTCAGAGAGACAGAGACGTGTGTGTGTGTGTGTGTGTGTGTGTGAGACAAGTAGGTCTTGGTCTCGTCAAAACACTACTATAGTACTTTCATGGTACAGTGATTATCAGATAATAAAGCAATGGTGCTTTGATATTCACTACCGTTCAAAAGTTTGAGGTCAGTAATGTTTTTAAACGAAGTCTCTTCTGTTCACCAAGGCTGCATTTATTTGATCAAAAATACAGTAAAAAATATGAAATATTATTTTAGTTTAAAGTATCTTTTTTCTATGTGAATCTCTGTTAAACTGTAATGTATTTCTGTGATGTGCAGCTGTATTTTCAGCATCATTCCTCCAGTCTTCAGTGTCACATGATCTTCAGAAATCAGTATAATATGCTGATTTGCTGCTCAAGAAACATTTCTGATTATTATCAATGTTGAAAACAGTTGTGCTGCACGATATTTTTTCTGAAAACTGTGATACATTTTATTTTTCAGGATTCACAGATGAACAGAAAGCTCAAAAGATCAGCATTTATTTGAAATAGAAATCTTTTGTAACATTATAAATGTCTTTACTGTCACTTTTGATCAATTTAATGCGTCTTTGTTGAATAAACGTATTAAAATCTTGCTTACCCTAAACTTTTGAATGTTAGTGTGTGCAGTGGAGCTAAACTTAATTTTGTTGTTACATTAGAACTATTCTGGAACTAGATCCACCTTCAAAACTACATCTATTGATTTAGTATTTCAAAAGTGTGCTTGTGCATCTTTCTTCACAGTAAATTGATTTGATATCATTTGCATCTTATGACATTCAGAAATAAGTCTAAAATGCTGCAATGTCCAAATCCTTTTGTGGCTGCTGCACAGTCGACGGAAGCTTTTACAGTAGGTCTGGAAAAGTTGTGGATATTCTCTATAGAGAACTATAGTGTATATTGTTTATCTACTTCTGCTCGATTTACAATAATTCATCAGCTGAGCTTTGTCCAAGAATCATAAACTACTGGATGAATCAGAAGTGCATTGACCTAATGTATTGATCCAGTATTGATATTGTATTACAAAGCATTGTCTGTGGTATGTTTTCATGGTAATACTATATTTTGTGAGTTCTGAGGAAAGTTGACTGACTGCAGCTCATTACTTTGGTAAGCTTTCTTCACTCGTCTCTTTGAGGCGTTTGAGCGCCGCAGGTGAGTTTCTAGTTCATGCGTTCAGGTGGAGGCCGAGCTTTAATGCTGTGAACTCAGTGGTGAGGAGTCTGATTAGGTTTGTGGTTCAGGTTGAATGTGTGTGCAGTCAAAGAGAGCAAACAGGAGATTAATGAGAGCGCGGTGCTTTGTGTTCCCACCTCAGTCTAAAGCAGGATATTTCTGTCAACTGATAATTACTGTCAGATGGCTGCAGCACCTCTCCCAGAGATGACAGGAGCGAGGGAGGAAGGGAGAGGCGCTCACGGTGTTATTCTGTCACACCTGATGTTGCTGGAGTGAGTATTTTTCCGCCTGGCGCGTGAGGTAGAGCTGGCGCTTGCTTTCACTCAACTCCAGTCGAAGTCAATTAAACTTTGGTTTAAACTAAACAAATACCATCGTCATCATCACCGCCTCACTTTAAACCAGATGTGCGAGCTGTGAGGTGTCGTCTGGGAACGATGAGGAATAATGCACTCTATATGAATGGATAGGTTTCTGCTGTAGGTTTGAGGAGGTTTTTGTGGGAGATTTCAAATTTATGAGATTTGAGGTGAAGCTAGAAAGATTGGAGGTTCGAGGTTAAGGCTGAGACTTAAAGGGGTCATAGGATGCTACATGCACTTTTACAAGTTGTTTGAACTGAGATGTGTGTTGGCAGTGTGTGTACACAACACCCCTATAATGATAAAAATCCACGCAGTGTTTTTTTTTTCATCTCCTTAAATGTTTTCCCCTTTCTCAAATCGAGCCGATCTCAGATGCCTGTCTCTGTGTGACGTCACAAAAACAGGCCCCTCCCACCATAGTTTGATTGACAGTAGCGTTTCAGCACAAACTGGACTGGTGTCTTACCTTAGCTCCGCCCTGAGTGACTGTCATCAGTCCACCATTGTTTCACCGCCGGAGCAGATGTAGACGAGAATGACTCCTAAGCGCTCGAGGTGTTTTGTTGTTGGATGTAATAATGAACACAGCAGTCGTCATTTACTCCGGGAGAGGCGCTCACGGTGTTATTCTGTCACACCTGATGTTGCTGGAGTGAGTATTTTTCCGCCTGGCGCGTGAGGTAGAGCTGGCGCTTGCTTTCACTCAACTCCAGTCGAAGTCAATTAAACTTTGGTTTAAACTAAACAAATACCATCGTCATCATCACCGCCTCACTTTAAACCAGATGTGCGAGCTGTGAGGTGTCGTCTGGGAACGATGAGGAATAATGCACTCTATATGAATGGATAGGTTTCTGCTGTAGGTTTGAGGAGGTTTTTGTGGGAGATTTCAAATTTATGAGATTTGAGGTGAAGCTAGAAAGATTGGAGGTTCGAGGTTAAGGCTGAGACTTAAAGGGGTCATAGGATGCTACATGCACTTTTACAAGTTGTTTGAACTGAGATGTGTGTTGGCAGTGTGTGTACACAACACCCCTATAATGATAAAAATCCACGCAGTGTTTTTTTTTTCATCTCCTTAAATGTTTTCCCCTTTCTCAAATCGAGCCGATCTCAGATGCCTGTCTCTGTGTGACGTCACAAAAACAGGCCCCTCCCACCATAGTTTGATTGACAGTAGCGTTTCAGCACAAACTGGACTGGTGTCTTACCTTAGCTCCGCCCTGAGTGACTGTCATCAGTCCACCATTGTTTCACCGCCGGAGCAGATGTAGACGAGAATGACTCCTAAGCGCTCGAGGTGTTTTGTTGTTGGATGTAATAATGAACACAGCAGTCGTCATTTACTCCCGACATCTGAGCTGCTGAACTCGCAATGAATTACATTGTTTCTGAAGGGAATGCGCCGCCCGATCTACATAAACGTGTCTATGTTCGCACATATCATTCATGGTCCAGCCTCATCTACAGAAGAAGTGAGTATAATGTTTTGTAATGAATCTTTGCAAATCGCCTTTTGACATCTGAGCTGCTGAACTCGCAATGAATTACATTGTTTCTGAAGGGAATGCGCCCCCGATCTACATAAACGCGTCTATGTTCGCACATATCATTCATGGTCCAGCCTCATCTACAGAAGAAGTGAGTATAATGTTTTGTAATGAATCTTTGCAAATGGCCTTTCCTAATAATGTGCTATTTAGCGAGTTTTACGATGAATGCGGCTAAAGTTTACTGTCTCTCAGAGAGCGGCTCGGAAGAGAGGGGTGGGGTGAGGAGAGCTAATTTGCATTTAAAGCAGAATGCAATACAACAGCGTGCTGTAGACAGAGTTTTTGACTGTAAAAACAGTGTTGTTTTACACTACTATTGAGAAATTTTAACCAAACTATGTTACAGACTTTTCATTAAGACTCTAAAGAATCATATCAACTTGTGGAAAATGGGCATCCGATGACCCCTTTAAAGTCGCTTTTATTTATGTATTTGTTTGTTTGACTTTAATCCCTATTTTTTATGAATCTTTGCAAATCGCCTTTCCTAATAATGTGCTAATTAGCAAGTTTCAAGATGATTGCGGCTAAAGTAAACAGTCTCTCTGAGAGGGGCGGGGTCAGCAGAGCTCATTAACATTTAAAGGAAAATGCTACAAAAACGGCTTGATCTGAAAAGAGCTGGTTTTGACAGGGTGAAAACGGTGTTGTTTTACACTACCATTGAGAAATTTTAACCAAACTATGTTACAGACTTTTCATTAAGACTCTAAAGAATCATATCAACTTGTGGAAAATGGGCATCCGATGACCCCTTTAAAGTCGCTTTTATTTATGTATTTGTTTGTTTGACTTTAATCCCTATTTTTTGGTTCTCAGATGTTTCAGGAGACAGATTAGACATCCAATGGTGACCCAACATCTACCAAAGTCATTTATTTTAACAAAAGATAAAAGTGTGTGAACATTTACATCTATAAAAATATTAATAAAATAAATTGTTAAAATAACATCGCAAACACGTTGTGGTTGACACAAACCATGATTATATCCTTATTTCAAGTCAGCTCATATTTAATGTGGTTTTGGTTGTATATTTAATTTTTATTAGTATTATTTTTAATAAAAAAGTGATATGAATTTGTGCAAAAATATATTTGAATATATTTATGCTGAAATATTTGACCGTTGACATTATCATATATTTCGAACTAAAAGTGATTTCTCCTCCATTGGAAAGTGATTTCCCACCTATTTTAAATTTAAAAGTCTAGATTTGTTTTTCAGTTCTTGTTTGTGGACACTGGTGGCTAATGTTTGCAGATATTAAAGTTATCAGTAGGGGTTATTGTGAGGAAAGTAGTTCAGTAGTTCTCCTCTTCACCCGGTTTGTCCCGTCGTTCTGCGCTTATTTCCTGCATGAGCGCTCTGTGCTCTCTCCGGCGGGGACATGTCCCCTGAAGCCCCAAAAACCAATCGATAAGACATTTCCTCTGACAGCAGCTCTGCTCCAAAATCTAGTGCACTTCCATGCTGCCTACATAGACAGCATCCTGTCTGAATGAGCTGATGTGGAACGCTCTACGTATAATAGGCTGCAACACATTTACTTCTGCTCAACAAGGTGTTTGTTTTTTTTGATGATGATCAAAAAAGTTCAAAAGAACAGCTTTTATTTGTAATATAAATCTTTTGTAACATAAATGTCACTTTTTTTTTAATCAATCTAATATATGGCTGAGTAAAAAATATCAGTTACTCAATTTTAATCATTTTTTTGACATTAATTCTTAAATCCCAAGAATCACTTAGTCTAGCCTGTTTTCATGTAATGAACTGAACATTGTAGCGTGCCTCCCATCCAATAAATTGCATTTAGCTTTGTGCTTTGTTACATTTTATATGAAACAAAGTCTCATTTCAAATTCTGACTATTTTATTACAATATTTAAACAATAAATACCATTTCGGTTGATAAATACAGCTATTTATAATTACAGATTATTAATTTTATTATTATTATTATTATTAATGTGGAGTGACAGATCTTAGTTCAAGAGAAGCGGTAACGCGCCGTGCGAGTGAACTGATCATCTCCTGCAGTTGCAGCGCAAAATAAACATGAATGAACATCCGAAGGCATGCTAAAAGAAAAAGTAGGCCTACAACTTACCGAAATCCATATCCTGTCTCATGTAATCACTCAATCAGTGTTTCAATCGTGGAAAGATGTCATATTCGGTGACCATAAACTATTTAGTCGGCTAGAAAATTATCTATAGAGAGGAGTATTTTGCCAAATATATGCACCATCGACATATTAAAGAACAGTAAAAAATGACAATGAATATTTAATTTATGTTAGAATTAGGGATGTAACGATTCACTCAACTCACGATTCGATTCAAATCATGATTTTCTCACAATTTGTTTAACCAAATGAGATTGAAGACATTATACAGCGAATGAAAGGGTGTCCTTTTATTAGGCTATTGCTGCATATGTCTTTTATGAAATTGAAATATAACAAAGCTAAATTGAAATTTGAAAACAAACCCCAAATCAAACAAGTAAGTTACACAAAATAAATCTCTTAATATGAACAAGCTAAGGCTTTGGCTGTGCTCTTTCCATTTAACATTAGAGGCAACCACTGCATTTTAATAATGATCCAAACAAAGATGCAGCGGTTTTTAATCTAAATGAGACTGTATAATTTTGAAATCTGAAGCAAAAACAGAATGGTCTGACTTTAGTTTTGTGAAACTATACTACATAAAACATATCTGAACGAAACCGCAGACGAGCTGAATGAGACGCAGACTCACTCTCTGCCAGCAGGTGGTGCTTATGAACAGCAATGATACAGTGTTTCCTGGGTTACCACAAAGCTGAGCTGTGCTTATGAACACGACTTTAATATGCATGGTTCAGAGGCAAGATGAGAAGAAAATACCACGTAAACTTTTCTAAAGACAGTCAGTTCCCCTAGAGATACATGAGCAATATCACTCTCGTACTCGAGCGATACCGGCTCTATATCAGCATGGCTGGGATTAGGCCAGAGGCACGAGGCCGCAGGCAATCACAGCCGCTGATATAGAGCCGGTATCGCTCGAGTACGAGAGTGATATTGCGTTTATACAACAGTTCGACGGAACGTGTGTAATTAAACAAGAAACAA
>NW_015505738.1:560492-567746 GCF_001515645.1 Sinocyclocheilus grahami
CTCGAGTACGAGAGTGATATTGCGTTTATACAACAGTTCGACGGAACGTGTGTAATTAAACAAGAAACAACGGAGTGCTTAATAAAACCCTCTTTTGTGCGGAACTACCTTCCGCCACGGATTCAAAGATACGTCACTTTTAGAATTCGTATCAAGGGCATGTGCTGCTTCAGTTAGGTTATTAGTGAGAAATAATGAGGTTATAAGAGAGAAACAATGCGGCAAGACGTGCATCCGAATGAGAGAGAGAGAGGCCGCGAAGCTAGACGTATCTTCTTATATTAAATAACGTACTCAACGATTAGCTCAGTGAATAATTAAAAAAAAACATAGACCCGGCTAGAACAAGCGAAGTGATACAAAATTGTGAAAGGGCGTTCCTGTAGCGATACCAGTACAATATCTCACGGTTCTCAACCAATCAGATTTGAGAACCAGAACGATTCATATAAACTCCTACTCAAGTTGACCTATCGATAAGCCCCGCCCCCCTTGGTTAATGTTGACAAACAAACAGAGTTGCTCACTGTCTCACAATGACAGCTGTCAGTGAAAACCTTCTTCTGAGGTGTTTCTGATCAATTTGGGACACAGGTTGACCTTCAAGTGGGACTTAAATATGCCATGGAGGGATATATAAAAGATATTAAAACAACTATATAAAAATACAGATCACAGTGCAAACGGGAGAATTATGTTACGGTCATCACGATCATAATGACAACATCGCAGATCAACACCGTTCATATACCGCAGGGTAAGATTAAATTAATTTACATTTAACCAGATTAATATGGCACTCTAATATAAACCTTCGTTTATGTGTTTTTGACTTACACTGCACGGTACATGACGTGAGAACTGTTCGCTATTTAGGTTTGTACGTTAGCATGAACTCACTAACTTTAACACAAATGTTATTGTGTTATGTTAATGTGATTGTGATTGGGGTTGAATGCTTAGGGACATTTTGCTCTATTTTGGTTGGATTTAGGAAATGGAATAAAATAAATGACATTGCCTATCCCTACCCTAGGCACATCGTTTTTCCATTTTCGTAGCATAAACACCATTAAACCGATGTGAGCTTTGGATCTACCGGTGTTTCTCTATGGTGTCCGAAACTAAAGATGTCCGAGTTCCGATCCCTGTGCAACTGATACTCGACTGCCATTGGCTCATCTGTGTTCGAGGGGAGGGGCTTACCGATAGGTCAGTTGTATCGCGATTTGTTTGGCATCTCAACCGATTTGAATCGTGACATATTTTAATCGCGGTTAATTGTTACATCCCTAGTTAGAATAAATCCATCAAGGTTTTATGACGGCCATCATTTAAATGTTTATGTTTCAAAAAACGAAGTGGAGTAGAAATGCAATAACGTAATTGCAAAGTTAGTATTATAACTTTATTATTATAAAAACTCCATTGAGTATAATTTAAGTGTTTGTATACAAATCAGTTCGTTTTAACGTTCGATATTATAGTAATGTAGTACCAACTGATGCATATGTATGTTTTACAGCATTAGGTGAGAGATTTTTTTTTCTTTGAGAAAATTTGCCATGTGCTGTACCTGATATATATCCAAAATAATCTATAATCGGATCGGAATCAAAACGAATCGCAAGCTTGTGAATCAATATCAAATTGAATCATGACATTTGTGTCAAAACCCAGCACTAATCGAATATGTCCTTAATCATTTATTTAAAAACAAATGAAATCTTGACCCCAAAACTTTTGAACGGTAGTGTTTCAAAAGCTTAAAATACAAATAAAAATGGAAACAATTGAGTCACTATAGTTGACATTCAATAAGAGTTCAGAGCTATAACAGTATTTGAAATGTTTACAAGCTTTCAGTGTGTTTTTAACAGGCATGAAAAGTCTGGTATTGAACAACATAATTGTGATTGGGTTCTATAAATGAATGAATGTGGTATTTCGAGGATGTTTCGCTGGTTCAGTGGCTTCACTGTAAGATGTTGAGCTTGCTTGAAAGTTCAGTGTTGATTTCCTCACACACACGCACGCACGCACGCACACACACACACACACACACACACACACACACACACACGCACACACACGCGCACACACACACACACCTGACTGTTTATCTGGCTTTGGCAGAGGAACCAGAACAACAGCACATTTCGAGGGCTTCTCTTCAAGAGTTTAATAGCTCTCTGCCGCCTGTGTGTGTGTGTGTGTGTGTGTTGACACACACACACGCACACACACGCGCACACACACACACACCTGACTGTTTATCTGGCTTTGGCAGAGGAACCAGAACAACAGCACATTTCGAGGGCTTCTCTTCAAGAGTTTAATAGCTCTCTGCCGCCTGTGTGTGTGTGTGTGTGTGTTGGAGGGTTATGAACACAAAGGTGCAGGTGTGAGTACCGCGAGCAGCACCCTCTACAGGATGCAGGTGCGAGAGCGGAGGATTATGGGTATTCTGTTATTGCTGAAGAGAGCAGAACTGGTGGGAAATCAGGTGGCGAGTGAACACACCCTCTAATCAGAATGATATTCTCCGTCTGGCCAGGTGGCTGCGGTTTGCTTGTTATTATTATTCATAACAGGTTCGATGTTTTCAGTGAAAATTACCTTTGGGAATCCGAGCACCTGGGTCACAGGAAAATGAGCTGCTCGCGCGCCGGGACTCGCAGGGCCTCTGGATAAAAGCGGCTGATAGAATTATTTCTAATTGTGTGTCTGCGTGTCCTGCTGAATGTGTTAATAGTATAGCTGGGATATGAATTCCTCATGATGGCAGGAATCACTGCTCTTGTACCTCGGGAGAAGGAAAGCGCGTGACACGTTCCAGGCGTCTTGAGATTAACGCTGACGTGCGTCTCGGTGAAGGTTGTTGTTGGTGATGTTAGTTTGTTAGTACGGCTGTCAAACTTCACACTTCAGTTTAAGAGATAGATATGTTTAAAGCTGCATTGTGTCGTTTCTGCATTAGTGGCTTCAAATGGAATTGTGGAAATAATGACTGATTCCAAACAGGTTTCCCAAACATCTGCTATTGGCCAGACAAACACATAGTCCCGCCCCCAACTCATGAGCCAGAAACTAACATGTCAGACTTCTAAAAGCAATTTTTCAGTTTATCAGTAAATTAGAAGAAAAATCTTCTTAATGTAAGTTTAAATCAAATCTTCGTTATTAGAGTGATTTGTGATCTAAAGTTAATATAATAGAATAACTGTTGGAAGATAGCTATAGAATTAAATAGATATATATTTATATTGCAGTGTTTTTTTCAACTGCTTACACACGAAATCTTTATTTGTCACACAATTTCTGAAAGCGACACTCAAACAGCAGAAGCACACACCAAATCTGCAAAACCATGCACTAATTCTCGACCTTTGACCCGGTTTTCAATTTCATAAAACCATTTTTTCCCCACAATTCTCTGTAACACAAAAATCGAACGGGAATTAATATTATGGCAAAGGTGTTTGCTTTTGAGATGTGTTTGCTTCATTTTGCAAGACATGTGAGGCATTTTGCATTTTGTGTGCGCAATTCTTGGATTTGTGTGTAAAGTTGTGAAAAAAAGGCAAAGTTTTGAAAATGTAAGCAGTTTAAAAAACTGTAAATGTAGTTAAATTATACATTTACATGGTAACTCTGAAATACGGTCTCATTTGTTAACATTAGTTCATACATTAACATGAGCAAACAATGAGCAATATATTTTTATAACAATTATTAATTGTTATAAAACAATAATACATGTTAATTAATAAAAACACAGTTTTCAAGTTAGTTCAAAGTGAATCATCTACTGTTAACAGATGCAGCTTTTGATTTAAAATAATGCATTAGTAAATGCTGAAATACATATTCTGAAATGTATAAATTTATAAGTTTGTTAATGCAATCAACTAACGTTCTATTAACTACTAACTAACGTAATCAACGTTACCAGAAGTATTATCAAGTAAATACTTGAAATTAACTTCAAAAACATCTCAGAAATTATTAAATTGAAAAACTTTGACAAAAAAAAAAATCTTAAAATTCTATGTTAAGTGTAGTTAAATTTAAAGAAAATATTGACACATTAAGACATCAGATGTTATAAATTAAAGACAAATAAATTCATTTCAAGGCATTTCTTACCCCCGTATTTGTAATTATACACTTTTTTTTTGTGGCATCCTAATGTCTTAACACAGTGAATTGTTTGAATCTATTGATAGATTTGTTTTCTGACTAAGCACTGAAGAGAAATCTGCAGCTGAAGCTTCAGTCCTCGTACAGCGTTTGCTCTCACGTCTGTGTTTAGTGGAGGTCAGACTCTTTAAACGTTAATCGGCCCATTAGATCGTAGAGGTTCTTGTGTTACGAGCTCTTGACTGACAAAAGCCTTTCTCTGTGTGTGTGTGTGTGTGTGTGTGTGTGTTACCTGTGATCCGAGGCTTTTATCAGTATTGTGAACTCCAGCAGGCTTTAGTCACAGACACACAGATCCTCTTACACACGATAAGAGCCTGTGTGTGTGTGTGTGTGTGTGTGTGTGTGTGTGTGTGTGTGTTGTGTAACAGAGCAGGTGTAATGAGCTGTAAGTACCTGTGAGACACAGAAAGTGACACAAAACTCCCTCAGGTGTGTGTGTGTGTGTGTGTGTGTGTGTGTGTGTGTGCGTGCGTGCATGCGCGCAAGCGAGAGAGAGAGACAGAGCGGTCTGTGTGCATGCGAGCGCGCGAGCGAGCGAGCGAGAGAGAGAGAGAGAGAGAGAGCGGTGTGTGTGTGTGCGTGCGTGCGTGCGAGCGAGCGAGAGAGAGAGAGAGAGAGAGAGAGAGAGAGAGAGCGAGACTTTTATCAGTATTGTGAACTCCAGCAGGCTTTAGTCACAGACACACAGATCCTCTTACACACGATAAGAGCCTGTGTGTGTGTGTGTGTGTGTGTGTGTGTGTGTGTGTGTGTGTTGTGTAACAGAGCAGGTGTAATGAGCTGTAAGTACCTGTGAGACACAGAAAGTGACACAAAACTCCCTCAGGTGTGTGTGTGTGTGTGTGTGTGTGTGTGTGTGTGTGCGTGCGTGCATGCGCGCGTGTGTGTGTGTGAGCGAGAGAGACAGGGTCACATCACAGTTGTGTGTGTGTGTGTGTGTGTGTGCGTGCGTGCATGCGCGCATGTGTGTGTGTGTGTGTGCGTGCATGCATGCGCGTGTGTGTGTGTGTGTGTGTGTGTGATAAACAGATAAAGTTAAAAATGCCGCTGCTGATGGACCGGCAGCAGTGTTATCTTACTAACAATGAGATACTATAGTTTATATTAATATTGAGTCAATTTGTTGTAGTAATCTTTTTTTTTTTTTTTTTTTCAGTTTATGTTTATTTTATTTCAAGTATTGAACATGATTTAGATTTTTACTGACCAGTCGAAAGACCAAAGATTTTCAGTTCTGTGTTGGTCATTTAATAACAATATGGAATCAACATTGACTCAAGTATGTGTATATTCATATTATATTCATATTCATATATATCATATTATGAACAATTTGATCAGTGAGGTTATTTTTAATAAATAAATGAATAAATACATACATAAATACATTTTCATAATAAAATGTCTCATGATGATAAATCATATTTCATGATGAATTTCAACAGTGATAAATATGTGTTTGTCTTCTATTGAAAACCTTCTATTGTGGACTTCCAGGTTTCCGTTCTTCTTCTTATGTATGTATGTGTGTCTAGCCGTTCTAGACATAATGGGGGATAAATTGGCTATAAAAAGTCTTAAATACAAATAAAAATGATTTTTTCTTTTTTTAATGGTGTAGACATGTTTGTTAGATTTGTTTTTAATAAAACAGTATAGATATAAAGCATGTGCTCATTTAAACACGAGTGTGTGTTTATGCGCTTCAGGTTTGTTTTATGTTCTTGTTAATTGTGCATTTAATTTATGCCAAAGGATTTCGGGGAGGAAGAACAGTGAGTGAGTGTGTGTGTGTGTGTGTGTGTGTGTGTGTGTGAGGAGACTGTGGACGGCGTCTTTGACGAGAAAAAAAAAAAGATTAGAAACAGTAAAGACAGCTGCTCTTTTCCTTCTCATTTCCTGCACTTATTGCTTAACTTAGTGGGAAAAAAAAGAAGTACATTTTCAGGGGATTGTGGGTTGGACTCAAGGCAGCTGAGGTGGATTTGTCTGACTGGAGGTCTAATTTAAGTCCTGTGTAGTATTGATCCACTAAGAGCTCGAGGGAAACGTCCTCTCCCAGCGCTGAGAGCCGCTGCTCAGGGAAGAGAAATGCAGACGGCGGACACTCAGACCGAGAGAGAGACGCTTGAACACTTTCACTGTGCTATGATGAAAGAGCGAGTGAAGCAGAGGTGTGGGGCTCCGAGGTCAGCATGAGTCTGCCTGTAAAGCTGAATCAGCGCGAGTGTGTGTGTGTGATACCTGGGATGAAAAAAATATGGATTTGTGTCTTGAAGACAAATTGATCTGAGCTGTGTAGGAGGATTCGAGGGATTCGGCTGGAGAGAGAGAGAGAGAGAGAGAGAGAAAGAGAGAGACGGGGGTTTGTGGAAGGCAAACACATTTCCGCATATTTCATTTGGTTGCTGACAAAATAGAAAAGGGCGCTTGATAAGTGAACATGAAGTGGAGCTGATAACTGCTCCTCAAACCATCTGAGATCCTCAACAGCCTGATGAAGAGGAGCATCCGTGTCGTAAAGCTGCTCATCTAGTTCAGTCCCACGAGACTTCTGTAAGGCAATAGAATTACAAGAGAAGATGGATATTCAGTGTGGAGTTGGATGTTTTATTCATCAGGAATTGTGGTTGTTTTGTAGGACTGAATGTGAATTTGATGGCTAAATTGAATAAAAAATATATTATTATTGAAGTACACTACTGTTCAGTATGAGTTGGGGTTGGTACGATTTTCTTTTTTTAAATGTTTTTTAAAGAAGTCTCTTCTGCTCACCAAGGCTGCATTTATTTGACTAAAAGTGCAGCAAAAGCTGTAATATTTTAAAATATTATTACGGTTTAAAACAGCTGTTTTCTATGTGAATATCTGTTAAACTGTAATGTATTTCTGTGATGCGCAGCTGTATTTTCAGCATCATTCCTCCAGTCTTCAGTGTCACATGATCTTCAGAAATCAGTATAATATGCTGATCTGCTGCTCAACAAACATTTCTGATTATTATCAATGTTGAAAACAGTCGTGCTGCACAATATTTTTGTGGAAACT
>NW_015505738.1:568455-578947 GCF_001515645.1 Sinocyclocheilus grahami
GTGTGTGTGTGTGTGTGTGTGTGTGTGTGTGTGAGGAGACTGTGGACGGCGTCTTTGACGAGAAAAAAAAAAAGATTAGAAACAGTAAAGACAGCTGCTCTTTTCCTTCTCATTTCCTGCACTTATTGCTTAACTTAGTGGGAAAAAAAATAAGTACATTTTCAGGGGATTGTGGGTTGGACTCAAGGCAGCTGAGGTGGATTTGTCTGACTGGAGGTCTAATTTAAGTCCTGTGTAGTATTGATCCACTAAGAGCTCGAGGGAAACGTCCTCTCCCAGCGCTGAGAGCCGCTGCTCAGGGAAGAGAAATGCAGACGGCGGACACTCAGACCGAGAGAGAGACGCTTGAACACTTTCACTGTGCTATGATGAAAGAGCGAGTGAAGCAGAGGTGTGGGGCTCCGAGGTCAGCATGAGTCTGCCTGTAAAGCTGAATCAGCGCGAGTGTGTGTGTGTGATACCTGGGATGAAAAAAATATGGATTTGTGTCTTGAAGACAAATTGATCTGAGCTGTGTAGGAGGATTCGAGGGATTCGGCTGGAGAGAGAGAGAGAGAGAGAGAGAGAAAGAGAGAGACGGGGGTTTGTGGAAGGCAAACACATTTCCGCATATTTCATTTGGTTGCTGACAAAATAGAAAAGGGCGCTTGATAAGTGAACATGAAGTGGAGCTGATAACTGCTCCTCAAACCATCTGAGATCCTCAACAGCCTGATGAAGAGGAGCATCCGTGTCGTAAAGCTGCTCATCTAGTTCAGTCCCACGAGACTTCTGTAAGGCAATAGAATTACAAGAGAAGATGGATATTCAGTGTGGAGTTGGATGTTTTATTCATCAGGAATTGTGGTTGTTTTGTAGGACTGAATGTGAATTTGATGGCTAAATTGAATAAAAAATATATTATTATTGAAGTACACTACTGTTCAGTATGAGTTGGGGTTGGTACGATTTTCTTTTTTTAAATGTTTTTTAAAGAAGTCTCTTCTGCTCACCAAGGCTGCATTTATTTGACTAAAAGTGCAGCAAAAGCTGTAATATTTTAAAATATTATTACGGTTTAAAACAGCTGTTTTCTATGTGAATATATGTTAAAGTGTAATGTATTTCTGGGATGCGCAGCTGTATTTTCAGCATCATTCCTCCAGTCTTCAGTGTCACATGATCTTCAGAAATCAGTATAATATGCTGATCTGCTGCTCAACAAACATTTCTGATTATTATCAATGTTGAAAACTGTTGTGCTGCACAATATTTTTGTGGAAACTCTGATACATTTAATTTTTTCAGGATTCACAGATGAATGGAAAGTTCGAAAGAACAGCATTTATTGAAATATATTTTTATATTGAAATATAATTTTTTGTCACATTATAAATGTTTTTTTGTTATTGTGACATTTGATCAATTTAATGCATCCTTCATGAATAAAAGTATTAATTCTAAAAACAAATAAATAAATCTTACGGACCCCAAACCTTTAAAGAGTAGTGTGTTTGTGAAGTTTCTTGTTTAAACCTCAATAGATGAGTTTGACTATCAGAAATAGTTTTTAAAGCAGACGGCAGTTTGTCTTTTTCTTTAAATTAATTTCTTTAAGTGTTCTAGATTGATGCTGATGCCCATGAGAGGATGACAGAAAGACATATGGAGTGTGTGTGTGTGTGTGTGTGTGCGTGTGTGTGTGTGTGTGTGTGTGTGTGTGTGTGTTTATGTTGGAGCTGCAGCCAGTGGTTCGCACACATGAACACTGCATCTAAATGTGCTGATGCTTTCCTCCTCTTTTCTCCATCATTGACTATGAATGTAATTGTCATTACAGTAGGTCACATTTAGGCAAGACTCCTCCGGTGAATAGGGTAAAAAAATAAATAATAATAATAAAAAACTCTAGATATCACTATACTTCCCCAGCTGATTGATTACATAAACAATTGCAAGCTTTTTTTGTGTGGTGCAAGCTTTCTGAAATGTTATGTTTAAGTATCCAAATGAGGCATTATCTAATTAAATCTACATTAAATTTGCATACATTTCCAGAGCAAAAATCTGAACATTGGATAAAGCAATTTTTTTTGTTGACATTAAAATTAAAGGTTTTTACAGAAGGGATTTTGAATTTCTATTTTTATCACATGAAATAAATCAGAAAACACGGTGAACATCCAGGAAACAACAACAACAACAACAATAATAATAATAATAATAAAATAGATTTTTATGGCAATTAAATAAACACTAAAAAAAGTGTTTTCTTTCCACTTAGTCTGAAACAACATACTATGAAGGGTAAAGTAGCCCAAAATCTCAAAATTGACCAGTGCATGAAAAACAAAACAAAACAACAACAAAAATGCCTGTAGTGTTTTGTCATAAATATTAAGGCTATTTGTTTGTTGTCGATTGATTTTAAGTTTTGTATTGTAGGTATTGAACCCTGAACATTCCTTTAATGTACCATTCACACACACACACACACACACACACACTGAGTGTGTTTGGCAGGATTGACGTGTGTGTGAGTCCGGGAATGGATCCATGTGTATAACTCATCCTACAGCAGCAGGAACCATTGTGCTCGACTGCTGGTGCCGAGGGAACTCTGAGCCTGTGACACCTGTTCCCGACAGCCGGGCCGGCCGAGTCTGCGCCGGTCAGTATGCCAACGGTGCAGCGGGGGGGATCAGAGGTCATCCTCTCACTGCGTTAGGGTTAAACACTCGTTTTTCTGACAGGCTGGAGAGAACAGCAGAAACAAGCTGTGAATGAGTCTGGAGAGAGCGGCCGATGCTGAGCCGCCATGCTTCGCTCCACGGGCCTCCGCTTTCCAGGTTATGAGCATGTGCATATCTGGCGCCCCACCAAACCCCAGCGCTGCTCGCTGGCAGAGTGAGTGTGCCGCGCTATTCTAGAGATTCAGAGCTGAACGACTGCCGAAGACGATCGCCAGATCTGTCAGGAGTAGATACTTATCATTCAGTTATGTGTTCATTAGACGCATTCGAGGAATCCTTCAGCCAATAATCTAAATCTCACCCTCATGTCGGTCCAAACTTGTATGCTCGGTCTCTTTGCAGTTCAGTGGCCATGAACGTCAAGCGCCATAAATGACTGGAAAGCGCCATAACAGTTGTCCGTATGACTCATGCATTATCTTCCAAGTCTCCTGAAGTCATGTGATGCTCTGTGTGAGGAACAGACCCAAATTAAAGTCCTGTAAATCTCACTCCTGAGCGCTCAGATCTTATCCCTGCATGTGTTCAGTTCAAAAATGGCACGTTTAAACACACATGACGTCAGTAAGGATGATCAACATTGGCTCTTTTATTTATTAAATGCATGTTGTTGGTTCATCCATGAGTACTTTTCTAGAAATCAGCTGATTTATTTTTGTTTTTTTGGTAAAACCGATATCAATGCCAATTATTTGCATGTTTATGTGTCAAATAACCAATATGCAGAACTTTAAATAAAATGTTTATATCACAACATTAAAATCACAGCAACAGCAGCAGCAATAAGAATAATATTAGCAATGGACGAAGTCTTACATTTTCAAATGTAAACAAATACTTTGAAACAAGTATCGGTAAAAAACGATTATCGGTCAATGTTTACAGTGTTTTATGTTTTTAAAATAGTTTTGACCTCATAATGTTTAATCAAAATGTCATAACCGGATCATCTGGTGAAGTGACAGACTTCTCTCTGCTGTTGTATGGAGGACCAATCATTGAGTCCACCTAAACTCCACCCCTTTCGTAATCCACTGCAAACGTGCATTTAGCCCCGCCTCCATTTTTGAGAGCAACGCCCACATCTCAACATCCAATCAGCAACAGGTGGATATAACCAAGTCCTGCCCTACATTTGTTTCTTAATTAGTTTTACTTGAATATACTTGACAGAAGAAAATCTGTTGCTACGTCTGTTACATCGCAATTTGAATATGCATGAGATTTGAGAGCTTTGGTGAAGGGAAATATTTACAGTAAATCAATGAAATAACCAATAAATAAAAAAAAAGAAACCAGTGTTATAATCAATAAAAACTTCTGATCCTCTCAGTTTTGTGCCATCGGAAGACTTAATAGTTAATTTGACTTGTGCACTCTATTCTATTATGATGTTTTATGGTGTATTTCCTTTTTTTTTTTCTTTGTCTGTTTTGGAGCTTGACATATATCACCATATATTTTCCTTGTATGGAAGCTCAGACATTCTGCTAAACATCTACTCTTGTGTCCTCTGAAGTCAGTCAGATTTAAAATACCACAAGGGTAAATGATCAATTATATCCTACCTTTAATGTGTGTGCGTGTGTGCACGTGTGTGTGTGTGTGCGTGTGCGTGTGTGTGCGCACGTGTGTGTGTGTGTGTGTGAAGACCAGGGTCTTGAGCTAATACTGTCTTTGTCTGTTTTGGAGCTTGACATATATCACCATATATTTTCCTTGTATGGAAGCTCAGACATTCTGCTAAACATCTACTCTTGTGTCCTCTGAAGTCAGTCAGATTTAAAATACCACAAGGGTAAATGATCAATTATATTCTACCTTTAATGTGTGTGTGTGTGTGCACGTGTGTGTGTGTGTGCGTGTGTGTGTGTGTGTGTGTGTGTGTGTGAAGACCAGGGTCTAGAGCTAATACTGTGGTACTGCTGGTCTCCGAGCTCTCAGACAGATTGCAACTGATTTTACACACACACACACACACACACACACACACACACACTGTGACTCTGCGTGTGTGAAGAACGCAGGTGGACCAGCACTAAGCTCGAGTCTCTAACCTCTTTGGCAGTAAATTAATGAGGCTGCCACTAATGTCACTCCACACTGATCTGTGCGGCGTTCCAATCTGCCCCACGGCCGCCCATTATGTTGAATTTCCTCATGAACTTTCTTTGAAGTCTTTCATAAAGTGTGTCTAAAAGTAAGTGTGTGTGTGTGTGTGTGTGCATATAAATCACTCAGACCTCTGTGCTGAAACGGAGCTACTGTGGTCTTTAATCCAGTGAATCTCAACCGGTGGGTCTGATGGGTCTCAGACGGCAGGTAAACACCTGTTTATTTATGCAGTATAAATGTATTTTTTTTAATATAAAAAGTATAATCATGTATAGATGACATAGTGAAATAATGAGACTTATCAACTTAATTACATAAATATTTGCACTGTTTCTTAGTGGAGTGCGGCACTGTGTTCGTTTACACGCGAGCAGCTCATCTTCCAGTGTTTTCAGTCTCTCAAAGTGTCTCGGTTCACAGTAAATACTTGTGTTTGAGTCGCTTATAACATGCATTTGAAAACACACGAAACGAAACAAAATCTTCATGAACTTGTAATGAAAGGTGTTTATAAACAGACCAAAATAAAATAAAAGCTCAATGGTTTAATGTTTAAAAAAAAAGAAAATACATTTTCAAATGTTTTGCGATGCAATTTTACAGTTGTACTATAAAATAAATTATATATATATTTGTCAAATACTCTTTTCTGTATGAAATGAGTGAAATATAACAATTGTTATATATATTTTTTTTTTATTTTGTTAAATATTTTATTTAATAATAAATCATATTTAAAATTGCAATCACAACTTTTATCTGAAAAATTCGATTTTGTCCCCAAATCGAGCCTTCTTTTCGTATCTTTAGATGCTGACTTCAGAGGTCATGTGTCTAATTTATTTCTACAGTATTTTGGTTCTAATTCATTAGTCATTTTGTAGACTCTAGTTACAGTAGACAGATACCAACATGAAAAGGCTGTGTGGCGCCTCATCCACGAAAACCACCAACAAAACTACATGAACTCACAGAAAATTTGTTCCAGATGACGTTATTGTTATTGGTCATAGAGCGCATGAAACTACAGAAATGTAGACATTTAGAAACTCGCCAATATGTAAATGTGGGTGGAGATATGTTAATGAGCTCCGGGTTGTGATGTCAATCATATTTCAGGTTTCAAATGATTAATCGCGATTAATCGCATTCAAAATAAACTTTTTTGTTTACATAATAAATGCACGTGCACTGTGTTTGTTTATCATGTATATATAAATTCACACACATACAGTATATATTTTGAAAATATTTACATGTATATGCATTTATATATTTATATTATTATATTTGATATGGTATATAAATACATTTAATACATAAACATAACATATTTTTCTTAAATATATACATGCATGTGTGTGTGTTTATATACTGTATACATAATAAATATACACAGTACACACCCATATATTGTGTGCACAAAAACTTTTATTTTGGATGCGATTAATCGCGATTAATCGTTTGACAGCACTAGATTCTGTGTGAACTGGAGGCAAAGTTTAGAGTTTTTTAATGTCACTGTATGTCACATCTGAGCTGTTATTTCAAAGATCCTGTACAGGTCCTGTCTCTCTGTTCAGACTACATGCCAAACCGCCCAAAACAAGCTCTCTGCCGCCCAAACATCATTTTTCATCTGGGCGTTTGACGCGGCGGAGCGCTGCTGTTTGTGTGTGTAATGTATCAGTGTGTGATTTCTGACAGAGGAAGTGTGTGTTGTGCCATCGATCTGCTCTCAGACAGCTCATTCTGCTCCGCTGACAGACAGTGATGGAGGGCGGCGAGCGGGCGGCACTGACTGCAGACCAGTGACACACTGTCCCACGCTCACAGAGTCTATTGATCCGCTCTGGATGGACGGCTGGAGACACACACACACACACACACACACACGGCTTACAGCAGGTTTAGAGCTGGTTCTATGCCACTAAACTGAACAAATCTAGAACGAACTCAAGCACAGCTCAAGACTTCACAACTCACTGAATCTAATTCCCTTTATGTCTTGCTTTCGATGCTTTAGTGTTGTATCTGAAGTCTGTTTAAAACTTATGAAGCCCCCTACACCCTTACGAGAGAGATTTACGCTGACATGTTTTGAAGTCGACTTTTTCTTGTGTTTCTGTGTTTGTGGTCAGAATACATGTGTGTAAGAAACAAAATTAGTCAATTTAGCTTATTTAATGAATAATATTTATTTTAAATTAGCTTTTATTTTTTATATCTTCAGTTTTAGTCATTATGTGTGCTTTTTTATATTCAATTTTATTTATTTTTTTCTCCCCAGTTTTCATTTGAGTAATTTCTAGTACTATTTCAGTTAGTTGCACTTGTCTTTTGTAATCTTTTCAAGTTTGTTTTGCATCTGATATTTTATTTCAGCTTTATTTCAGTATTTTTTTAATATTTCAGATTTATTTTAGTTAGCAATAAACACACTTTTGTCTTTATTTCAAGTCTTGTGAAGTCATATGATAAGCATTATTCACATAATCTTAACTGCTGTGAACAGATCGAATCGGTGAGTAATCTGATTCATGAACAAATCATTCAGACTGCTTTTGTGGAACTGATTCATTGAAAAGATCCGTCTCAAAAGAATGATTCATTGTCTTTGATTCAGTGATTCAAGTCTCTTGCGCTTGTCATTTTTGATCAGTTGAATGCATCCTTGCTGAATAAAAGTATTAATTTCTTTCAATAACAACAAATAAAGACCCCAAACTTTTCAACTGTTGTGTATTTTTATCACAGAATATATTAATCTGTTAATGTTAATCAATAAAAACTGTTAATAGAAACAACTTTTAATTTAAAAAAATGTACAGCATGTTGACATTGCCATTACTGAGATTAAATGCTGTAGAAGTATTTGTTAGTTCATGTTAAGTAATGCAGATGCATAATGTTAATAAAGGAGATTGTAAAGTGATTCATTCACAAATCAGACATTGGTATTTCTCTCATGGACACTCATCAATCAAGATTTTCATATTAGTTCTGCTATCATGTCTTCAGAAGACTTGTACTTAATGGTGCTTTTAAGCTTAAAAGTTTGAGTTAACATTCATTTTAATTGCTTGGGGAAAAAGCAACTTGTGCATTTCTCACAATCTCTTCATTTGTGATCCACAGCAGAGAGTCACACAGCTTTGAATGATCGTGACAGTGAGTAAATGAACTGTTCCTTTGATACAGCAGCACGCAGCAGGTACCGCTGATGTATAAAAGTGTAATCACAAATCCCGCTGTAAGTCAAGGTGAAATACAGCGTCCAGACATCTGACACAGATCTTGGCTTTCTCCCATTTAACCTGGAAATGAATTGCTTTGTTTCATTACAACTGTATGATACTACTGTTTCTTTTTAAATACATTAATCTTGCCATTAAAATAGCCATAGATGATGGTATGGCAATCAAAATAAATGAAATAATTAACCTGGAAATGTATACATACAAACTAATTAATTAAATTATGTAATTATCCCCCCATGCTTTTCTTTCTTTCTTTTTTTCTTCAAAAGAAGAATGTTTGAAGTATCTTTATTCCAAATGCTGACCACATCTTTCAAGCTAAAAAAAACCCAGGTAACAAATTTAGGTTATATAAATGTTTTGAGAACATTGTTTTTAAATGTTTCTAAAATGTCATTATCAACGTTATTTAAAGGTTAGAAAAACGCTTCTTACAATGTTATACTAACTTTATTTTCAGTCAAAATATGATATTTGAATGATTATGTTTTAATGTTGTAAGAATGTCAAAATGTTCACTTTTGTTCTCTTGATTATGTAACATTATTTCAAGGTGACAAAGAAAAGTTTCTGAAACATTGTTTTACCCAAAATATAACTTTATGTGAATGTTTATTTTTAACATTCTAAGAACACCTAAAGGTCCAGTTTTCTATTATTGCGTTATGTAAAGGTTACAAAAAAACTTAGTACAAATAACATTATAAGGACGTTCCTGAGAATGAACGTTTTCGCGTAACATTGTGAGAATGTAATCAAGTACTGATAAATGTAAAAAAAATAGTTAGATGTGCAAAGATGGTCAGATGTTCTTCACTGAAGCTCAAGATGCTCTTTGGAAGATCTCAGATCATGCTGTATGTAACTGTATTTGTGTGTGTGTGTGTGTGTGTATGTAGCACACACTTTGATCAGTGATGTAAACACTCGTCTCTGTTTGTTCTGCAAGTGGACTAAAATCGATGTTCCAAACTTGTCAAGTTTTCAAAGGCGTCCAGGAGCGACACGCTTCAGATGTCTGCTTGCTTGATTCTTTAACAGATCTGTGTGAATAAATCAGGCTTTCAGAGCGTTCACAAGATCAGTTCAGAGCGCTGCTGCCTGTATTTCATTATCTCTCGTGTGCTTCAGAGGTGCATCACGTTTGAGATGAGCAGAAGAGTGTGGAAGATGACGTTTGAATGCATGTTTATGTCATTAAAGGTTCATCATTGTGCTGGAACATTGTACAAGAGAGAAAAAGAGTTAATCAGACGAGATCTGCAGTCAATCAGAGTCAATCTCAGTGTTAATGTTGAGCTGAGTTCAGGTTTTAGCCTTTGATTCTGTGATAAAACACAACACGGCTTGATTTTATTTGTAAAACTTTATATTTTGCACACTTCCATTCAAAAGTTTGAGGTTGGTAAGATGTTTTAATGTTTCTGAAAGAAGTCTCTTCTGCTCACCAAGGCCAAATTTATTTGATCAAAAACATTATTATAATTTAAAACAGCTGTTTTCTGTGTGAATATGTGTTAAACTGTAATGTATTTCTGTGATGTGCAGCTGTATTTTCAGCATCATTCCTCCAGTCTTCAGTGTCACATGATCTTCAGAAATCAGTATAATATGCTGATCTGCTGCTCAAGAAACATTTCTGATTATTATCAATGTTCAAAACAGTCGTGCTGCACAATATTTGTGTGGAAACCGAGATGCAGTTTATCTTTCAGGATTCACAGATGAATAGAACGTTCAAAAGAATAGCTTATTTGAAATATAAATATTTTGTAACATTATAAATTACTTCACTTTTGATCAATTTAACGCATCCCTGATGAATGAAATTATATGTCACTTTTATTAAAAAAAAAAAAGTACTGACCCCAAACTTGTATATAGTATGTATATAGAAGGAAAATATAATTGTCATTCCAGTATTAAAATATTAGAAGAAAAACAATCACAAGTTTGTATAAAGCAGTTAAATTGTGTGTTATTTGCAGAAATTTCAGAGAAGAAAATAATAGGAATATATGATTGTTGTCAAGCAGGTAAAAACCGTGCATCTGGTCACTTAGTGAAGTAACTCTAGAGTGTGAGCAGTAGAAAATAGTGATGTTTAATCACTAATAAGAATGTTTTCATTAGAGTTTCACTGCTCTTCTAACTAGTATAAATGCCCAGCTCAACTTTAAAGCGACTAGAATGGATGGAGATAGAAACTAAAGCTCTGTGCCTCAGATAAAGCTGAACAGATTGAATCCGATATTCTTCTAAAGCCTCAGGGAAACGGCTCTTTTCCCACACACACACACACACACACACACACACACACACACACTCTCACACACACACACACACACACACACACACACACACACACACACACGCGGACGCACT
>NW_015505738.1:579087-580955 GCF_001515645.1 Sinocyclocheilus grahami
AAAAAAAAAAAAGTACTGACCCCAAACTTGTATATAGTATGTATATAGAAGGAAAATATAATTGTCATTCCAGTATTAAAATATTAGAAGAAAAACAATCACAAGTTTGTATAAAGCAGTTAAATTGTGTGTTATTTGCAGAAATTTCAGAGAAGAAAATAATAGGAATATATGATTGTTGTCAAGCAGGTAAAAACCGTGCATCTGGTCACTTAGTGAAGTAACTCTGGAGTGTGAGCAGTAGAAAATAGTGATGTTTAATCACTAATAAGAATGTTTTCATTAGAGTTTCACTGCTCTTCTAACTAGTATAAATGCCCAGCTCAACTTTAAAGCGACTAGAATGGATGGAGATAGAAACTAAAGCTCTGTGCCTCAGATAAAGCTGAACAGATTGAATCCGATATTCTTCTAAAGCCTCAGGGAAACGGCTCTTTTCCCACACACACACACACACACACACACACACACACACACACACACACACACACACTCTCTCTCTCTCACACACACACACACACACACACACACACACACACACACACACGTGGACGTACTGCTTGGCAGGTCTCTCCAGAAAGAACTTTTTCCATGAGTGATTTGGAGGTGGAGTGCTTCTTCAAATCCTTACATGAGGAGAGAGAGAGAGAGAGAGAGAGAGAGAGGAAGCCTATAGAGTGGAAAGAGTGTAATAAGAAATGTTCCCGTGTCAGGATGGACTGAGAGGAAACTCAAGCATGGCTAAAAAGAGCATTCGGAGCCAGTCAGTGAATTCTGTTCCCTATTTGTCTCTGCCACTCGCTGAGCTCTCTTCATTAATAATGCATGAACTGAGCTTATGTATTAGTGGCCAGCCTAGCAGAGAGAGAGACTGTGAGGTGTGTGCGTGTGTCTTATTTATTGAGGAGATTTTGGGAGCCGCATCAGGTGTGGCGTTCGCTATGCATCACGGAGGAAAGCCCACTCAGGGTCCCTAGAAACACACGGTAATTGAGTTCATTGATCAAATTCAGAAAGACACGCTGGAGAGCGAGAGAGAGAGAGAGAGAGAGAGAGAGAGAGAGAGTCAGGCTTCCTGTGTTACAGTGTCAGCTGCTGCTCTGATCGGCAAGATTTCAGTTTTATAAAAACAGTCAATCTGAAACAAACCCATAAATAAGCAGTAATGGACAAGTTTGTAATCTGCGTTATTTGGGCCGGAGGAGGACTAAAGCTGCTTTACTCGCCGCTGGATAACAATCACAATCAAGCATTTCTTCATTTCTCGCTTCCCACAAAAACATCATTTATTGTCCCCGAGCCATTTTAACATTTGCCAATATTAGTAACGTGTTGACAAAGCGTGGCGTAATGACAGTCCTTATCTGCAGCTCATATGAGGGTCCAGCCGCTCACAGTAATGAGAAATCACCTGTATCACAATCTGCTTCTGTTCCATTTCACCCAACTTCCTCTGAAGTGTGCTGATCGTGTGACGAGTGTGTGTTCACGTTAAAGCTCTCGGCTGAGGTAATAATGGAGCCGCTGTCAGGTGAGACGCATAATGTGCTAATGCTGCTCACAGCTTCACGTGAACGAGAGACAAACTCTGAGCTACAGGGAACAAACCTACAGAAACAGATGGAACAGGTGTAATGAACAACAACACACACCCTGATCTGCTCTGTGTGTGTGTGTGTGTGTGTGTGTGTGTGTGTGTGTGTGAGTGAGAGAGAGTGTGTGTGTATGTGTGTGTGTGTGTGTGTGTGTGTGTGTGTCAGGGGTTAGTGCTTCTTTGATTCTGTCTGGAGACGACTTCACCTCGTGGAGTGAATCTCATTTATCTACTATAAACACATACACACACACACACACACACACACACACAC
>NW_015505738.1:581169-583555 GCF_001515645.1 Sinocyclocheilus grahami
TGAGTCCTCATCAATCACACACACACACACACACACACACATGTGAACGGGAGTCGTATGAGGAAAAAGTGTTATTTTGGTTGAATCTGGTGTTAAATGAAATCTCGCCCTCGCTTCATTCCAAACATCAGCTGAAGAACTTTCTTTCTTCTGTGAAACAAAGCTAAACGTGTAGTAGTTTTTTAAATTTTTTATTTAATCTGTCTATCTATTTATCTATAAATCCATCATTCTATATGTCATATTATCTATCTGTCTTTCTGTCTATCTATCATGGTCTATTCGTCTTTGCGATCTAACATTTTATCCTGTCATATCATTCTAACATTCTGTCTATTGTTCTAATGTTTTATCTGTCATCAATTATTAATTTCATCCATCATTATGTATCATTCTATCTGTCACTCCATCGTTCTATCCATCGATCTAACGTTCTAACATCTATCATTCTATTATCCTAATATTCTATGAATCATTCTAATATTCTATCTATCTTCTGTCTTAAATTCTTGTCTGTTGTTCTATTGTTCTGTCTAACATTGAGTTCTAGTGTTCTATCATTTTATCCATCATTCTATGCATCAGTCTATCTATTTGAAGGATGTTAGTGCAGTGTGTGTCGTGGTGGTGGTGGGTGTTCGGGGGGTGGATCAGCTCTTGTCCCAGGGCACAGTTTTAATGATGAAGCTTTGAACGTCTGACTGCGGAAGGCTGGAAGGGGAACGCGGCTCTCCTGATTGTGTGTGTGTTGGGGGTCTTCTGCTGGATTCCTCTGGCTGTTTCTGTCTCTCAGGCTCGTCTGAAGTATCAGACGGGTTTCCATCCTAACAGGAGCTCGAGCTCGAGGGCGGGGGGTCGTCGGCCCAACGCAGCCAAACCCTGAGCAAAGACGCACTTCAGCTCTCTGTGCTAAACGCTGCTCTTTATACTCCACTGCGACTTGTTCGGAAGAAAAGATGAGCTGTTTGTTCGGCACAAACACACCTGTGTTATCATTCAGCAGGTGTAAGTCATGCATCTCATGTTAAGTAACATAACTTCAGTACTTTAGTAGAGGTTTCATTACATCTAGTGATGCTGGAATTAATAAACAGCTTTACGAATAGATCTAGGGCCCTATTGTTTCCATGATGCTGAAACTTACTGTATAAAGCAGAATGTCACAGAATTTGACACATTTTTAATGAATAGATCAAAAGTAGGTCAGTACACTTAAATCAGATGACAGTATGGACTAATGCATGTGGATATTAAACCCCCAAAAGACTATTTAATATTCATCTTCTGTGTCTTAGTGTGCATGAATGGTAGTAATACTATTACTACTACTATTATTACAATTATTAAAACTTTACTTTTAAGTAAAAATCACAAATTTTATTTTTATTTTAACAGTAAACCTCGTTTTGCAAAAAAAAAAAACATTAAAAAGGATTTGTTTCATTTTTATTTAATTAGAAGATAAATTAATGTTGTATGCCATCATTTAAGTACCAGAAAATTTGTTTATAATAATAAAGTACATAACACAACATTTTTGAGAAAAACTAAACATTTAATTTGGATTATTAATTATTACATTTGATTATCTAATTAAACCTTTAAACTGGAATCCAGGAAAATTATAACAAAAAACAAAGTATATGGTTAAAAACTGTTAACTTGTAAATGTTTCATAATTTCAATTAATTAGACATGCTTTAATTTAAAAAAATTAAATGGGGGAAAAAAAATGGATTCCAGAAAAATTGTAACGGAAAAAACGGCATTTGGAAAAAATAAAAAAGATAAAACAGATTTCATAGGGCCCCACAGATCACTGAAAATCGAGAATACATGAGTAGCCATTGTGTTTCATCCTGTAGTTCCACCTTTATTTGGATCTCACAGAGATAACACAATACAAAAAGCAGGCAGATAGCAATATGTGGCAGATGAAGTCCCTCAGTTGGGTGTATTTTGCTTGTTTCATGTTTCTGAAATCTGCCAGCAGCACATCTCATGACTGCAGGAGCACAGAGAGAAGCGTCTGTTACACTGGCTTCACAGAACAACGGATGAAGGCATATGGAAAGACTTTCTCGTGTGAGTGTGTGTGTGTTCAGTGGGTCATCTGGAACTCATTTGTGTTTTATTGAGTCTTTTTCCATGTCAGGCCAGTGGAGAGTTTTCACAAGTTAAACTCAAATTAGTTCAGGCTGATGTGGTGATATTCAGCGGAAGTGAAGGTTAAACCTTTGACTTGTTTTCTTTACCCTGGGAACAACGCAAATGTCACATCACTCCAATCATTTCTCAGAGCTGTTTAAACCAACCCACTCAACGTTACACACACACACACACACACACTCACGCACACACACACACACACACACACACACACACA
>NW_015505738.1:584151-586834 GCF_001515645.1 Sinocyclocheilus grahami
CACACACACACACACACACACACACATGTGAACGGGAGTCGTATGAGGAAAAAGTGTTATTTTGGTTGAATCTGGTGTTAAATGAAATCTCGCCCTCGCTTCATTCCAAACATCAGCTGAAGAACTTTCTTTCTTCTGTGAAACAAAGCTAAACGTGTAGTAGTTTTTTAAATTTTTTATTTAATCTGTCTATCTATTTATCTATAAATCCATCATTCTATATGTCATATTATCTATCTGTCTTTCTGTCTATCTATCATGGTCTATTCGTCTTTGCGATCTAACATTTTATCCTGTCATATCATTCTAACATTCTGTCTATTGTTCTAATGTTTTATCTGTCATCAATTATTAATTTCATCCATCATTATGTATCATTCTATCTGTCACTCCATCGTTCTATCCATCGATCTAACGTTCTAACATCTATCATTCTATTATCCTAATATTCTATGAATCATTCTAATATTCTATCTATCTTCTGTCTTAAATTCTTGTCTGTTGTTCTATTGTTCTGTCTAACATTGAGTTCTAGTGTTCTATCATTTTATCCATCATTCTATGCATCAGTCTATCTATTTGAAGAATGGAAGCGCAGTGTGTGTCGTGGTGGTGGTGGGTGTTCGGGGGGTGGATCAGCTCTTGTCCCAGGGCACAGTTTTAATGATGAAGCTTTGAACGTCTGACTGCGGAAGGCTGGAAGGGGAACGCGGCTCTCCTGATTGTGTGTGTGTTGGGGGTCTTCTGCTGGATTCCTCTGGCTGTTTCTGTCTCTCAGGCTCGTCTGAAGTATCAGACGGGTTTCCATCCTAACAGGAGCTCGAGCTCGAGGGCGGGGGGTCGTCGGCCCAACGCAGCCAAACCCTGAGCAAAGACGCACTTCAGCTCTCTGTGCTAAACGCTGCTCTTTATACTCCACTGCGACTTGTTCGGAAGAAAAGATGAGCTGTTTGTTCGGCACAAACACACCTGTGTTATCATTCAGCAGGTGTAAGTCATGCATCTCATGTTAAGTAACATAACTTCAGTACTTTAGTAGAGGTTTCATTACATCTAGTGATGCTGGAATTAATAAACAGCTTTACGAATAGATCTAGGGCCCTATTGTTTCCATGATGCTGAAACTTACTGTATAAAGCAGAATGTCACAGAATTTGACACATTTTTAATGAATAGATCAAAAGTAGGTCAGTACACTTAAATCAGATGACAGTATGGACTAATGCATGTGGATATTAAACCTCCAAAATACTATTTAATATTCATCTTCTGTGTCTTAGTGTGCATGAATGGTAGTAATACTATTACTACTACTATTATTACAATTATTAAAACTTTACTTTTAAGTAAAAATCACAAATTTTATTTTTATTTTAACAGTAAACCTCGTTTTGCAAAAAAAAAAAACATTAAAAAGGATTTGTTTCATTTTTATTTAATTAGAAGATAAATTAATGTTGTATGCCATCATTTAAGTACCAGAAAATTTGTTTATAATAATAAAGTACATAACACAACATTTTTGAGAAAAACTAAACATTTAATTTGGATTATTAATTATTACATTTGATTATCTAATTAAACCTTTAAACTGGAATCCAGGAAAATTATAACAAAAAACAAAGTATATGGTTAAAAACTGTTAACTTGTAAATGTTTCATAATTTCAATTAATTAGACATGCTTTAATTTAAAAAAATTAAATGGGGGAAAAAAAATGGATTCCAGAAAAATTGTAACGGAAAAAACGGCATTTGGAAAAAATAAAAAAGATAAAACAGATTTCATAGGGCCCCACAGATCACTGAAAATCGAGAATACATGAGTAGCCATTGTGTTTCATCCTGTAGTTCCACCTTTATTTGGATCTCACAGAGATAACACAATACAAAAAGCAGGCAGATAGCAATATGTGGCAGATGAAGTCCCTCAGTTGGGTGTATTTTGCTTGTTTCATGTTTCTGAAATCTGCCAGCAGCACATCTCATGACTGCAGGAGCACAGAGAGAAGCGTCTGTTACACTGGCTTCACAGAACAACGGATGAAGGCATATGGAAAGACTTTCTCGTGTGAGTGTGTGTGTGTTCAGTGGGTCATCTGGAACTCATTTGTGTTTTATTGAGTCTTTTTCCATGTCAGGCCAGTGGAGAGTTTTCACAAGTTAAACTCAAATTAGTTCAGGCTGATGTGGTGATATTCAGCGGAAGTGAAGGTTAAACCTTTGACTTGTTTTCTTTACCCTGGGAACAACGCAAATGTCACATCACTCCAATCATTTCTCAGAGCTGTTTAAACCAACCCACTCAACGTTACACACACACACACACACACACTGTTAGGACACTTCTGCGGCTTTCAGCTCTCGTTTAGGTTGATGTAAAGGTCCTGAGTGTGTGTGTGTGTGTGTGTGTGTGTGTGTGTGTTTTAAAGGAATATTCTGGGTTCAGCACAAGTTAAGCTCAATCGACAATAATTGTGGCGTTAAATTTGATTACCAGACAAATAAGTCCAACTCATCCCTCGTTTTTCTTTAAAATAGCAGAAAGGCAGGTTACACACACACACACACACACACACACACACACACACACACACGCACACACGCACTCACTCACTCACTCACTCACACACACAAGCACACGCACACGCACACACACACACACGCACACACACACACACACA
>NW_015505738.1:587397-588568 GCF_001515645.1 Sinocyclocheilus grahami
TATGCCATCATTTAAGTACCAGAAAATTTGTTTATAATAATAAAGTACATAACACAACATTTTTGAGAAAAACTAAACATTTAATTTGGATTATTAATTATTACATTTGATTATCTAATTAAACCTTTAAACTGGAATCCAGGAAAATTATAACAAAAAACAAAGTATATGGTTAAAAACTGTTAACTTGTAAATGTTTCATAATTTCAATTAATTAGACATGCTTTAATTTAAAAAAATTAAATGGGGGAAAAAAAATGGATTCCAGAAAAATTTTAACGGAAAAAACGGCATTTGGAAAAAATAAAAAAGATAAAACAGATTTCATAGGGCCCCACAGATCACTGAAAATCGAGAATACATGAGTAGCCATTGTGTTTCATCCTGTAGTTCCACCTTTATTTGGATCTCACAGAGATAACACAATACAAAAAGCAGGCAGATAGCAATATGTGGCAGATGAAGTCCCTCAGTTGGGTGTATTTTGCTTGTTTCATGTTTCTGAAATCTGCCAGCAGCACATCTCATGACTGCAGGAGCACAGAGAGAAGCGTCTGTTACACTGGCTTCACAGAACAACGGATGAAGGCATATGGAAAGACTTTCTCGTGTGAGTGTGTGTGTGTTCAGTGGGTCATCTGGAACTCATTTGTGTTTTATTGAGTCTTTTTCCATGTCAGGCCAGTGGAGAGTTTTCACAAGTTAAACTCAAATTAGTTCAGGCTGATGTGGTGATATTCAGCGGAAGTGAAGGTTAAACCTTTGACTTGTTTTCTTTACCCTGGGAACAACGCAAATGTCACATCACTCCAATCATTTCTCAGAGCTGTTTAAACCAACCCACTCAACGTTACACACACACACACACACACACTCACGCACACACACACACACACACACACACACACACACACACACACACACTGTTAGGACACTTCTGCAGCTTCCAGCTCTCTTTTAGGTTGATGTAAAGGTCCTGAGAAATGGTGTGTGTGTGTGTGTGTGTGTGTGCGTGTGCGTGTGCGTGTGCATGTGCGTGTGCGTGTGCGTGTGCTTGTGCTTGTGCGTGTGAGTGAGTGAGTGAGTGTGTGTGTGCGTGTGCATGTGCGTGTGAGTGTGTGTGTGTGTGTGTGTGTGTGTGTGTGTGCGTGTGCGTGGGCGTGTGTGTGTG